>NW_028254619.1:20000-184672 GCF_964263255.1 Lissotriton vulgaris
TATAGCGCAAATCACCACTGGTCTCTAAGCGCTTTTAAAGAAAGGAGCACAACAGATAGCCACCGGTAGGCTGCCCACGACCCCACTGACGTTTTAAAGTAAAGATGTTGTCTTTTTGAACAAGTGGGTCTTTAACGCCTTTCTGAAGGGCAATAGCACTGGCACCCCTTCAAGGTTGCAGGTAACTCGTTCCAGATTTGAGGAAGGAGGACCGGCAGATCTCTACCCCCTTTTGATTTAAGATTAAATCTCAGTGGGGATAATTTACAGGCTTTGGAGGAGCGCAAGGCTCTGCCCGGGATGTACTTTCTCAGACGGTCTTTAATATATTTGGGAGCCTCTCCATAGATGGCTTTATGGGCTATACAGAGACATTTGAATGGCACTCGGTGTTCGATGGACAACCAGTGCAATTTAGGTAGAAGGGGCGTCGCTCGTGTTCTCCTCGGTAGGGAGAAAATCAGCCTGGCCGCATCATTCTGAACCACCTGCAATTTCCTAGAGGGCTTCCGAGGGAGACCCAGATAAAGAGCGTTTCCATAGTCCAGCCGCGAGATGACTTTGGCGGTCACAATGCATTGCAATGTCGGAACAGAGAAAATAGGGACAAGTTTCCGAAGTTGCCTGAGTAGGCCTATGCAGGAGCCCACCACCGCGGAGACTTGAGGGGACATAGGCAGATCTGCATCAATTTTCAGTCCTAAACTTTTTACTACTTTTCCCGGAGTTGGTACCTCCCCTAGTTTGGGGGGCCAGAAGAGCTCACACCAGGGGCTGTCTTGTGTTGCAATGATGAGCACCTCAGTTTTGTCCGGGTTAACCTTCAGGAGGTTATTTGCCATCCAGTGAACCGTAAATCTAAGTAGATTTTTTACTGAGTCTTGCGCCTGGCAAGTGTTATCAAGTTGGACCAACAATTGAGTATCATCCCCATAGTTAGAAACTTGACAGTTTGAAGTACTGCAAAAATATACCATAGAGCTATACTTACCAATAGCCCACATACCTAATTTACCATACATAAGTCAGTCGGCAATGGAAAAGCTTCAATCGTTTATTTTGCAAAGCGCCCTATATAGGGAAGCCTCCCTCTCACCACAGCTCTCAAAGGTGTGCAGAGGAGGTTACTGGGTCACATTCAAAACAGTGCATATATACTTTCGGCATACCTCATTGAAACCCCGTACATGGAAAAGTACTAGTAACTGAGAAACCAACAGGAAGACCCATATAAGGCACAATAGATTGATTCAAAACTTAGCTCAAGCTATTCCGGGGGTAGGTCAGTAAAGGTGCCTCCCTTTGGTTCTGGTGCATGGGAGTACATGCATGGCGCCTGCAAGAATGTGCTCATCCTAGAATAAAGACAGATGTGACCTTGAGTTTCTTAAGTTAGAATCAATGCTCTGTTCATAGCCCGGGCCACCCTTTCAGACTCTCCACTCAACAGTATGTCACGTGTTTTCCTTACTAACGAAAGCGGCCCAGGGAAACGAAACCAGGAGGCCATTTGTTCGGTTCAGGCCTAAGTTTTTGACTACACATGGGTCAAGTTTATTTACAAGAGGTTTCTGTCGGGGTAGCAAATATATATTGGATACATCATGACACATTATATAGTATCGAATTCATATTTCTTCAGACCGCCCTTTTGTAGCCAATATATAAAGGCTGGTCTCCTAATCTAAGAACACACCCTCATCTATCTTCATGAGGTCGGCCACCTCCTTTTGCACTAACTACTTCTCTATTTTCGTCTGTCGGTAAACTGTCAATGCGGAAGTAAGTTTGGCAGCACAATAGGAGCAGCATGCCTGGCCACAATGAAGGCACAGGCAGCAAACAAATACCACTCCCAGTGCTCCAGCTAGAATCATGAACATTTTCCAACCTCAAGTGGAGAGGAGATCCCAGAACCACCCGTTCAAAGACCAAGTACCAGTATCAGCATGGACTTCCGCAGCTAAGCCATGTAATTTCTGAATAGCTAAATGTATAGTGGGAGCAGAATCTGGAATATATACACAGCAGGAGCTGCTGATCACGCGACATGCTCCTCCTCGATCAGCCACAATGATGTTAAGCACCATCCGATTTTGAAGCGATACAAGCCTCGTAGCCTGAAGCTCTACGGCGAGGTTAATTAAAATCCCAGCAGTGGTTTGAACTACAATTTCCACTACCCTGGAGAGACGTCTTACATCTCTACTAGTGAAAATGGGACCCCATATTGGATTGAGACCCTTTGCTATATCCATAAACTGCTGAGCAGCAGTATCAGTCTGATCAGTGCCTTCGGTACTAATACTCCTACCTACTCCATAAGGATCTAAACTTCGTTTAGTCAGCTGGTGTGTCTTGTGATAATTAGAAGGAGCTATTTATACTGTAGGATACAAGAAGAACAGGTACCATTTTCCGGCCCACCCTCTGGGAAACCAAGTATAGGCGTTCTCGCCACATACAAAATACACATTTGGCGGAGTTATCAGAGGTGGGGTGCTGGTAGTATGCAAAATGTAAGTATAGTTACATCTGCTATTCCCTACTTTAACATGACCTTTCCCTTGTATGCAAAAGGAAGCAGTACTATTCAGAATAGGAACTGGCATTGCTTTGTCATCAGTGACATTTCGATCCTGGAAATGCTGAAAATATTCTGTGGAATTAAATTGTTCAAAATCCAACATATCTTCCTTTATCCAAGTAGCATTTTCATAAGTGGTGTACATATTCATACAGGCATCCGGATCTAAAGATCCCTCCCCTTGGTTCCACTGGGCATCAAATCCCTGATGTTGTTCTATGTACTTTAGAAAAGCTTTACAGTCCTTTTCAGTGTATCTTTTGGGATCAGCTACATAACGCAAATACATGAAAGATAGTAACTGAAACCAGGCTTCACAGCTTGCTAAGTGTGATAATGGCAAAGAAATAAACAAATCATGGCGATGCATTACAGATGGCAAAAGGCCACATACCCAGCAATTTCTCTTATTCGTAGTGCTATGAGCCTCATTCAACATTTCTATTAACGCATTTTTAACATAGGTTTCTCGATGTCGCTCTTTGTGGAGAGGCAAGGTATGAAAGAAATGCTCAGGTGGGTCTGTGGTGGTATCTAAAACATTATGCATAGGGTATTGGAATTCCAAATACATAAACAGGCTCATTGATATTATCATAATTACAGCAATAAGTATTACAAAGGCTATCTTTACTCTGGTAGCCCAACCGGAAAACATGGAAACATTCTCGATAAAAGGTCTGGGAGCAAGAGGTCTCTAATCCTCAAAAGCAAATCAGGCAAAGGGATACATCCTAACTAAAAGTCCAAACTAAACTCGGGAAAAAGGTGCAAGCCAACTGCCAGAGGGTTTCTTCTCCATGTGTCCATTTAGAGCCTCATAGGCAGGCTCTTGCTATCCATCCACAAAAAACTATCTTCACTGTAATTTCACTGTTGCAATTTAGGCCCTTTAGATTGTACAGTATTTCTTTCTGAACAGAGCAATGTGTCAGTTCCAAGCTCTCAACGGGTTCAGTCCAGTGTCTCGCTCAATACCCCAGAAAAGCTTATTTTCAATCCTACAATTCAAGTCTTTCCCTGTCTCCTACAATCCGAAACTGGGGTATTGTGTGATTTTCGGGGCCGTAAATTGTATCGAAGATGTCCAGGTTGCTCCTGGTCATAGAACAACACAGCAGCAGGGACATTTGGTGTAACACGTTTCTCAGAAGCCTCAGAGGGATCAGCCTTATCGCAAGTTTCTGAAACTGGGGCCGATTTATCTCCTTGCGGTATCAACAATCCTTCTGCTTGCCCGATTTCAATGGCATCCGAGAAAGGCACAAACCTCACCCTTCGTTCTCCCTCTTGTGTCAGAACTCCGTCTCGGTTCTGCTGAACAGAAAGAATGGTAAGGGTAGCTTCTTCACATGCGACACATGTATCCAGTTCTTTTTCCCATCCACTTTCACTGCTGTTCGGGTGGCCAGGAGGATCTGGTAGGGACGGCTCCACCTGGGTTCTGGTTCCAAGCGATGTCCGGGACCCTCCGGCAGTGGCTGCAGTACTGCTGATACCTGTTGATGAATAGAACACAGGTCTTTAGTTAAAGAGTACAGATAATCTGTCATCATAGGGTAATCAAGATCACGGAAGGATCTGGGTCTTGGAACACCCCACACATCGGCTGGTCGACCAAAAACAACCTCATAAGGTGACAGCCCAGCCCGAGAATGGGGGCTTACTCGTATTGACATAATGCTAGGGGCAGCGCATCAGGCCAACTCAAACCTGTACTCTCCTGTATCTTTGCCATTTTCAATTTCAATATGCCATTATATTTCTCAACCAATCCTGCAGATTGTGGGTGTCGTGCTGCGTGAAATTTCTGTTTTATTTGCAATCCTGTACAAACATATTTAACGAGTTCTGCATTAAAATGTACCCCATCCTCTGTCCATATAATTCGGGGCAAACCAAATCGGGGCAGAAATTCTTTAATTAGTGCTTTTGCAGTAGCTAGGGAAGTATTCTCTTTGGTGGGGTATGCTTCAACCCATTTGCTAAACGTGCAAACCACCACCAACACATACTTGAGATTGTTTACTCTGTTAAATTGAATATAATCCATCTGTAACACTTCAAATGGCAAAGAAGGGGCGCAAAATGTCCACTTAGGACTGTCTCCTTTCCTCCAGGATTATGCTGTAAACAGACCATGCAGTATTTAACCACATTGGCAGCAGTTTTGGGGATGTTCGAGTTATTCCACACTGGGTTCAATAATGAACAAATACCTTTTGCTCCAATGTGGGCAGTGCCATGGGCCATTACTACTATCGCGTACACCAGTGCATTAGGCAATAGCCATCTCTGTCTGTCAGTCAAATCAATCCAGCAATCATTCTTGTCTAACTGCCCTATTTCCTGTTCCCATTTTAATAATTCATCAGGCGTGGCTTCTTTCTGCAATTCCTTAACACTTTCAATAGTATTATCAAATACTGTTGTGTCCGCCACCCATCGGGTTGCTACACTGGGGAACATTGTGGACGTTTTAGTTTGTGCTATTTCCTTCGCTACTTGATCAGCAAAGGCATTTCCCTCTCCTGTAGTATCAATGATTTTCTTATGGGCACTGCGCTTAATGATAGCTACCTTTTCTGGTAAAGTTAAGGCATATAACAATCTTTCTATCAATGGGCCATGTTGTATTCTTTGACAATAGGAGGTAAGAAATCCTCGTTCCCTCCACAGCCGCCCAAACTATGGGCCACGCCAAAGGCGTATTGGCTGTCGGTAAAAATATTTACTCTCAACCCTTCACTCAGTTCACATGCTCTTAATAATGTTATTAGTTCAGCTGCTTGTGCTGATTGCTGAGAGACCCGAGCGGTCTCGACTACTGTTCTAAGGGTAGTCATAGCATAAGCAGCTGTTGTTGTGCCATCTGGTAACTTGAAACAAGAGCCATCCACATACAACTCACCTTGTGGGTCAGATAAAGGGGAGTCAGTGAGGTCTACACGTCCCTTCGTCTTTTCTTCAGTCCCAAATATACAATCATGGACATCGTCCTTTTGGTCTCTCGAAGGGAGGGGTATTAACGTGGCTGGATTCAGAGTGGCACATCATTTAATTTTAATGTGGGGTGCAAATAAAGTTAATTCATAACCAGTCAATCGTGCACTTGTGAGGTGCTGAGTTTTTGTTCGATTCAATAATCTGTCCACAGCGTGCAGTACCATCACTGTGAGGTCAGTATTCAAAACAATCCCCTCCGACTGTCGAATGGCCACCGCAACAGCAGCAGTAGCCCTTAGACAGCTAGGAAGGGCTCTGGCAACATTATCCAATACTGCTGAAATGTACGCACAGGGTCGTTGTTTTCCACCAAAACCCTGAGTTAACACTGAAAGAGAACAACCGTCCACCTCATGCACATAGAGTACAAAAGGTTTTCGGTAGTCCGGAGTACCCAAGACGGGTGCAGAACAAAGAGCAGTCTTTAAAGAATTAAAAGCATTGTGACATTCATCCGTCCAGGGCAAGGGTTAATGCACATCTTTGGTAAGCAAATGCAACAAGGGTTTAGCCAGAAGGGAAAAATTAGGAATCCATTGGCGACAGTAAGAGGCTATGCCTAGAAGAGCACGAACATCGCGCTGAGTACGATGCACTGACATGTTAGAAATAACAGTTATTCGTTCAGGAATTAATCATCTCCCCGCTTTCGACAGTAAATGACCAAGATAGGTCACTTCCTGTCGACAATACTGAAATTTGGACAAGGACACCTTATTACCATTAGCAGCCAAATGGTGCAACAGTTTAACAGTAGCTTCCTTACAACCATCTGCCGTATCAGATGCCACCAGAATATCATCCACATATTGGACGAGAACATTACCTGGAGGGAGAACCAATTCATCCAATACTGCTTTTAGAGCCTGACTATATATACTAGGACTTTCAGTATAGCCCTGAGGTGCATGACAAAATCTAAAACTGCGGCCAGATAATGAGATTCTCAAAATATGACGGTTGTCTGGATGTATGGGGATACTAAAGAAGTCGTTTTTCAAATCGATTACTGAAAAATACTGTGCGGTAGGGGGAATCATGGTCAAGATGGCAGTGATGTCTGGGATCACAGGATATTGAGGAATCACTATTTTATTAAATTCTCTAAGGTCAATTACAAAACGATAAGTATCTTTATAATCAGGATCACCATCTAAAGGAGCTTTTTTTCAAAATCAGTAGAATGGGACTATTACAAATATTTGCTGCTGTTTCTTCTACAACTCATTTCTTAATTGAATCACGAATGACATGCAATAAGGCCTGTTCACCTTCAGGCAAAATTCGATATTGGGGAATACGTGGTAGATGCGCATTTGGTTTTAGGGTTATAGATACAGGGGGTATTTTCAACAGTCTGACACCCGTGTCCCCTTTTGCCCAAAGAGAGGGGGGTATATCTACAAACTCAGGAGGGAGAGGTGCATTTTTTACTAAACATTGAGATATACGGTCAATGGGAGGCTGCAATGTAAGATACACACCATCAGGAGAATAATAAATACGAGCATGCAACTTTTTCAATATATCCAAGCCTAGCAAATTTTCGCCGCAACTAAAAGTAAGCAAAAATGGTGAATCTACAGTAACAGGCCCAATAGTAAAGGGAAGTGGTTTTGAAACGGGGCTGACCACGGGGATTCCTGAAAACCCCACCGATACGTTATTTTGCCCAGACAGAGCAGCCCCTTGGACCAATGTATGAGCAACAGAACTATTCATAGCTCCGGAGGGCGGAGATAGCCGGCGTCTATGGCGGGCGCATAAGAGCGGAGCTCCGTGCTAGCGCTGCCAAAGATCCGTAAATTATCCTCTTACAGCGGCGCACACTGTGTGATTCCGACGGGGGCTGACTCCCCTACCCCTTGCGGACCTCCGACGAGAATTTGGGCGAGGTGCGGACCCGGGAACCACCCGCAACACCGCCGATCGGAGTACGACGGACCAGGCCAGGATCCCCGGCCTTTCCTGGGACGCGCAGCCGTGTTGCGTCACCTGACGTGCGGCCGCCTGGTGCGGGCACCGGGACACTGATTGAGCCCCGTGATCGGAAGCTCCCACGGCTCCACCTGCACGCTGCAAACACTGCTAAGGGCCCCTGAAGGGCTAGCTAACTACTTAGGAGCGCACGGCGGACCCTGGAGTGAGGCGAATTTGAAAGGCGGCCAGCGGCTGAACCCACGTGTCGCCCGCGGAGCCCCGCGCCAGCACAAGCACCTTTACACACTGCCGGTAAGGACTCCCTGGTCGCCTACAGGTGCGGCGCAAGACTTGGGGAGAGAGAGGCTGCCGTGGGACGGAGGGTCCGCGACGCGAGGACTACACGCTGAGGAGGTTCGAAGGCGTCCTGGGGTTGACCAACCTTGTGTGAGGACCATTGCCGACCGGCCATCTTGGCCTATAGGCCCCACTGACCACGCCATACATATAAGGAGCCTCAACCGACGGTCCCCCGGTACCATCCTGCGGACGGGGAGGGACCCCTCATTGCTCCTTTGGGGGGCTATCGAACCCCAAGACTTGCGGACACTGGCCTACTCAGACAGTGGAACGATGGGCAAGGGGGACAAGACGCAGTCGAAACTCACGTTTGACCAGCGGCGACAGAAGGTGCCAGAGCCTCCGGCTGCCCAGTCCCCGGGAGCCGCTGCTGACCCGAGCGCCGGACTGTGTGCAGAAATAAAAGGTATGCTTCACACAATGGAGAAAGGCCTACAGGAGAGCATGTCAGCCATTGGCACCAAGATTGACGCCCTGGCGTACCGGATGGATCGGATGACGGAGAGAGTGGACAAGCATGCGGAGCGGCTGGACATGGCAGAGCGCAGGTTGACGGAGGCGGAGGAGGCGCAGACAGAATGGGATGCTGACCGTAAGCAATTTGGGAGGCTACTACAGGTGATACAGGAGAAATCGGAAGACTTGGAGGCGCGCTCCAGGCGGTCTAACATCCGCGTCACGGGTGTGGCGGAGTCGACCCAAACGGGTAAAATGGAACTGTTCATCGAGAAACTTCTTAAGACTTTATTGGGGGACGACACCTTTTCCCCCATGTTTATAGTGGAGCGTGCCCACCGCACCCTGGGACCAAGGCCTCCTCCAGGCGCGAATCCTAGGCCGATAATTGCGAAACTCCTCAACTACAGGGACAGAGACGCGGCCCTCCGTGCCGCTCGAGAGAAGGGGAAGCTGCAGTACGAGGGAATGAACATCTCGCTATACCCTGATTTCACCTCCAAGGTACAGGAGGAGAGACGGCGATTCGTCCCCTACAAGCAGCAACTCAGGGACCTGGGGTTGGATTACGCCATGTTGTACCCGGCGCGGCTGCGCATCAACAGGCAGGGCCTCTCGCACTTTTTCACAGATCCCAGAGAACTGCAAAAGTCCCTGAAGCAGTGGATGAAGGAGAGCCGAGGAGACCCGACGGCACCTGGAGAGGAACACACTGGCGAAGAAGAACTGGATGAGCAGGACTGAGGAGAGGAGGGGGCACGGAGGCACTTCCCAGAGACACAGATACTCTGACCAATGTGGCAATCCCCACCGGGCGGTCCGGGAGGTGCCCACTCGGAGCGCGCCGCTGCGGCAGGCGGACTACTGCATTCGAGACTATGGGTGAGATCTGCACAAGCTGAATTGACACTACTGGGGGGCTGCACGCACCATCCTACTGTAAAGCTGGGCTGGGGTGGTCTCGGGGGGCCTGACACATGGAAAGGCATAAGGAGGTCGGGGGGAGAAGGGGGGGGGGGGGAAGGCCAGTACTTGTCGGTAGGATACTGCACTTACTACTCGTTGCTGCATTAGTATATGGGGGCGCTGGCAAGGAGCAGCTTATGGACATTGCACGTGAGGTCCGAACGGACGGTGGACGATAAAGGACCCTTGTAGGCTACCTCTGCCCTTGTGCTTACAGTGCCTGAGGCTCTTCTTGAGCCTGGTTGGGGGTGTTTTGAATGGGATTGAAGGCGGGTGGGGGGGAGGGATGCAGGGAACTCGGTCACACCAGGTTGGGGTTGGTTGACTGTGGGAGGCGGGGGGTGAGGGGAGTTGTGGGTTCAGAAATGTTCAGGGGGGGTCCAATCTGTGCTCTGAGATGTTGTGTGCCGTGGAGGGCGTAGGCGGCTGCTACGTGCTGTGGAGGGTGGTGATCATAAGGGCTTTGACGCTGATGTGCTCTTTTAAGGACAATGGCTGATGCATCACACGATGATTTACTAAATGATACAGAGACTCTCAAGGCCGTCACTTGGAACGTGAGGGGGTTAAATGACTACCGGAAACTCCGCAAGGTCCTGCAGTACCTACTCCGGCATCACATAGACCTGGCGCTACTGCAGGAAACGCACTTGCCCGACACCAGTAAGATGCTCACACATAAGGGACTTCAGGGAAACACCACCTACGCAGGCTTCACCACACACGTGAGGGGGGTACTCACGTGGGTCAACCCAAAGTCCAAGTTATCCCTCACACTACTGAAAGCGGACCCGGAAGGGAGGTTTGTGTTGAACAGGTGTGTAGGCAAGGGCCACGACATCCTAGTCATGAACGTCTATGGCCCGAACTATGACTCCCCTGACTTCTATGCGGCAGTGGCGGACCACTGTGCTGAGTGCCCCACGGACAGAATGCTTTGGGGGGAGACTTCAATTTCACATTTAGCGCAGAACTTGATAGGTCGGCGGGCCCCCCCCGGCGCCCAGCGGCGGCTGCGCTCCAGATGCAAGCTGAAATGGTGCGACTGGGTCTGGTGGATGTTTGGAGGGATAGGCACAACGACAAGGGAGGATACACACACTACTCCGCGTATCATAACATCCACACCAGGATAGATTACTGGCTGTCCTCACACACACTGCTCCCCATGATCAGGGGTTGCAGGGTGCTCCCCCGCACCCTGTCGGACCACTCCCCAGTATTGCTAGTGCTGGCGACTCCCAAGCAGAGGATACCCCCATTCATGTGGCGCTTCCCGCCTTATTCATTACTAGATGAGGCATTTAGGGCTGACCTGGGGGAGGACATAGATACCTTCTTCGCCACTAACGTAGGCTCAGTGGACAGTTTTGGGACAGTCTGGGAGGCATTCAAAGTATACGTCAGGGGGGTAGTCATGTCGAAACACTCCAGTGTCCTCAAAGCGATTAGAAACAGGCTTAAGTATCTTGAGGGGCAGATTGCAGACTGCGAACGCCGACAGCTATTGGACTCAACGCCGCTTGGGGATGGGTCCTTGCAAGGCCTGCTGAAAGAGTTCCACGAGGAAGCTGATAGGGAGGTCAGACATCTAGGGAAGTATGCTACAGCGCGCTCGTATGGAGAGGGACCCCGACCCGGAGCACTGCTAGCCAGGATAATGAAGGGCACCAGGCGTAGACAGACAGTCCCGGAACTACAAACTCCAGGGGGGGAGAGGGTAACAACGGAGGACGACATCCTAGCGGAGTTTCGGAGGTTCTACGAGGACTTATACACCACCAAGGTCACAGGGGTGGAAGACCAAATTGACAACTATTTAGACTACATCAAAATGCCGTTCCTCGAGAACTGGCAGAGGGAGTTCCTGATGTCACCTATACTCCGTGAGGAAATATCAGACGCGCTAGACACCATGAGGTCCGAAAGTGCGCCCGGGGTTGATGGGCTGACAGTGGCATTCTATAAGGCGTACAAGGCCAAGCTATTGCCTTACCTCTCCACCCTCTTTGACGAGATATGCGAATACGGCGTAATGCCGCCCTTGATGAGAGAGACACTCATCGTCACGATATTGAAGCCAGGCAAGCCCCCTGATCTTCCAGATTCATACCGCCCTCTGTCCCTTCTAAACGTAGACGCTAAGCTTTACGCGAAGGTCCTGGCGACCAGACTGGCACTGGTGGCCCCGGAGCTAGTTGCCCCGGAGCAAGCAGGGTTTATCCCAGCTAGAAACCTCACTTACAACATCCGCACTGTCATGGGGGCCATGCAGCACACCAGACATGATACTAAAGCCATGGCGGTCTTCCTCGACATGGAGAAGGCCTTTGACTCCGTGGAGTGGCCATTCATGCGTAAGGTGCTAAAGAAGCTGGGGCTGGGGGAGCTCTTCCTCCAACTCCTGGGCGCGCTCTACCATATGCCCACGGCGAGGATCAGACTGGGGGACGCGGTCTCGAAGCCGATCACCATTACCAGGGGCACGAGGCAGGGCTGCCCCCTCTCCCCGCTACTGTACGCATTGGTGGCGGAACCACTGGCATGTGCAATTCGGGAATACCACTCTTATGAAGCCATTAACTACCCTACCTACAAGATTGGCATTTCCACGTACGCGGACGACACCCTGTTGTACGTCAGAGACCCGGCCAATAACCTGTCTTCGGTCTTGAGGGAAGTGGTTAGGTTTGGCGCACTCTCGGGGCTAAAAGTCAACTGGCCAAAGTCAGTAGCCTTCCCGCTGACCCCAATCACCGAACCTTTCGAGATGGACTACCCGCTCCAATGGTCCACAGAACCGGTAAGATATTTGGGCATCATGCTCCACACGGATCCCAACATTATGATGAGGGAGAACTACGGGGTTGCCTACAGTAAACTCGTAGACGACGTGGAGCTTTGGATTAAGCTTCCGCTGTCACTGTTGGGTAGAATAGCTATGATGAAAATGGTCGTTCTCCCGAGATTTCTGTTTCTCTTCAATAATCTCCCGATGGTCCTCTCGAAAGCCTTCTTCGCGACCATGAACAAATTACTGATCAGACTGGCGTGGGCTGGAAAGCAACCTAGAGTGCAATGGAAGGTACTGCAATTGCCCTACGAGCAAGGGGGACTGGCTGCTCCAGACCTGGAGCGCTATTACAGGATTGCGCAGGCCTCCCATCGCCACACCTGGATTCATGGCGACCGGGACATTCCGCATGTGATCCTGGAGCGGCTGTTCGCGGACCCCATCCCACTTCCAGCTACCATCTGCGGTCCCATGGACCGCAGGGTGGGCGTGCTAGACTCCCTGCTGTCCACTAGCCACGCCTGGCATTCTATATTGCAGCGGCAGGACAAGGTGCTGATGTATGCACCCAACATGCCGATGCAGTGGGCGCTTTGGCTCCCAACATTGACGGAACCTGGTGTATACAAGGTCCTCAATTGAACTAGGGGCACGTACCATGGGGGACCTCTTTGTGCAGGGTAGGGTGAAGACGTGGGAGCAGCTCGCGCACGGGGGGGAGCGTGCCTCCTTGCTTCAACGCTTCCAGTATCATAGGGTGAGAAGTGCGCTGCTGGATCAGTTGGGCCCCGACTTGGAAGAACCTCCTGAAGTCCCGGAGCTAGCATACGTCATAGACACCGAGAACCCGAAGAAGCTGATTTCTAGGCTCTATAAGATAGGCCATGCGCACACGGCACTGCATTACACTAGGGCGCGCTTAGCCTGGCAGACTGATCTAGGGACCCAGATTGACGACGGCATGTGGGAGTACTGCTGTGCGGCCTCCAGGAGCATTTCCCTGAACGGACGGCACCGCTTGATCCACTTTAAATTCTTGCAACGGGTGTACCACACACCGGAGCGATTGCACAGGTACGGCCTACGGGACACGCCACGCTGTGAGAGATGTCATGCCCAAGTGGCGGACTTCTTGCATTTAGCCTGGTGGTGCCCGGGAGTTCAGAAGTTCTGAACCTGCGTATTTGCAGAACTTAGCAATATTGTGGAGCTGGGCTTGGTACTTGACCCGGCCCTCGCTCTGATGGGTTACACGAGGAAGATACCCGTCTCAGTGAGAAAACTGGTGAGCATGGGCATGCTCCTTGCAAAACGGGTAGTGGCGCTATGCTGGAAGAGGGGGCCCCTACCAACACTGAAGAGGTGGACCGGCGACATGCAGTACTGCAACACTCAGGCGGACGCATACAGCGAGCTCCTCCCGCCCGAAGTCGGCCCAAGAACTTCTGGGGACTATACCAGGCTTATCTAACCTCTAGATTGGACGAGGATGGATCTGCGGAGGGGGAGGGGGAAGATCAAGAGAGTGACCCACACACGGAGCCTGGATAACTCTGTCAGGGCTCTTCCCTACACTATAGTATCTCACGGGGCGAGAGATGCCACCCCACCCATGGCTGTGTGGGACAATAGGAGACACCCTCTAGATTGCTGGGAGGTAGCAGGTGGTACGAGCCAAAACACGTCACCGAGACGCACACTAACACGCACGAAGAGCACGAACAGGGGACCAGTTGAGGGATGGGGGGGTTCATGGGTTGGGGTATTGGTTGGGAGAAAATGATAAAATTTACAATTTTGTTCATATATATACAGTGCACACCGCAACACAGATAGGACTGGCAGGCGGGGGTAGTCCTGCCTGGCCCGCACTGCTGCTGAGACCTGGGCTTGGTCTGTATATCCTTCTGCTTGCTATCTGTATGTGTCTTGGTTATGGCGAGGCAGCCCACTGCCGGCCCGAGATGGGTTGTAGGCGAATGGCTCTTTGCGCTTTGTAATGTGCCCTTATTTTTGCATGATAAACACAATAAAAAAAAAAAAAACCTATTCATAGCTCCAGTATCCACCAAAAACTTCTCAGATGTCCCCATCAATTGCCCCTGTACGTAAGGCCCCTGTTGATCAACTGGTACTGATATATGGCCCCTGCTCTGTCCTTGGCTGTCTCATGCATAATTGTTTCCACCATAGCTGTCTTTTCGATAATCCTCATTATAGTACTGCCTTCCTTGAAAATCATCAAAATAGTTTTTCCCTGCCTCATCGCCGGACCTGTCACCATGTCTCATACTACTTCGATCAGTACCTCCTCTTCTTCGTCCTCTATTGAAACCACCCTGTATGTATAGTAAGGGGCACTGGGCTCGCCAGTGTCCCTCTTGTCTGCAATTCGAGCACTGATCAAATCTTACAGGGGGTCCCTGTCCTCCACCTCCTCTCATCACTGCGCCCCTCGGAAAAGAGCCCCTTCCTCCCCTTCTGGCGTTTTGTCCTCTGCTGACTTGCTGCAGCAGCACCCGGGTTTTCAACTTCTGAACCTTTTTATCCAATTTATCCTCTCTCATTTTCTCGATGCTCATAATACTGAGCCATACTAAGGATAACTGAGGGGGTCGAAGTGGTCCAAGTACTTTCGGCAGCCTGTGTACGTGTTTTTATTTCTGGTAACAAATTAGTGACAAATCTATTTACAAATAGCCAATGCCACCTTCTGTGGACAAATCCTGTCCACTGAAGTCAATAAATACTTTCTCAAACCGGATAAGGATGTCAGATACATTTTCATCCTTCTTTTGGTTGCAGGCTGTTAGCTTGCCCCAATCCACCTTTCGTGGGGGAATAACGGTTTGCTTATATGTAATAATTCGAGTCGGTATAGCTAAAATCTCATCTTTAGGTTTATTGCCAGGCTTCCGATCTTTGTCCCATGCCTTAATTTGGTCCCAGGTCCCTAAAAGTTTGGCAGCATGATCTGAATCATGCACTTATCTCCATATCTCTACTGGGACCAGAAGACCGAAAAATAACTCGATATCTGCTAAGGTCATAACGGCCAAATTTACGGCTTCAGTTATTTCTTTATAATAAACCGTAGGATTCTTTCGAGGTCAGGAAGCTGAGCTTTTAGAGTAAGAACTTCACTCCGCTTCCAAGGGGTATAAACCCATTGGTCTTGAAAATGTGCCTCTACACGTGCTCTAACGACTTGGCCTCCTCCGTCCAATACTTCGGGAACCTCAGGATGGAAAGAGGATGCACTTCTCTCATAGAGTACGGTGTTCCTAGATCCGGGCATCTCCTATTCATTCGGTCTCGATAATTTATCAAAGTTTTGACATTCTGAAACACCTCGTAAACCTGTAATTCGAATTTAAAAGCTCGATCTTTGATGTCACAAAATATCTGAGGGGCCATCCCTTCTTGAAAACATTGTTCCCATAACGAAATCAGTCTTATTGCCATGTGTTCTAATGCTAGTTGTTGTGTAACTGGTTCAAAATCTTTCATAGTGCTCCAGATGTCCTCTTGAGTATAAATTGGATTCCGCATCCATTGGGACGCCTGAACCACTACAGCCCGTCTTTCTTCATCCCCTGAGGATGATCGAGTAAGAACTCGTCGACCTTCCATCCCTCCCATAGGGCGTTGTGGCATGTCATCTGGAGAGGCAGCGGTCATCCCTTTTGGGGTAACCGTCATTCCTTTAGCTAATGTTAAAAATACTGGGGATACAGGGAAAGCAGTCACCGTCCCCGGTAACAAAGTAATTAATTCTGAGGTAGTGGGACAGAGGGTAGGAGGGGCAGACAACGGAGCAGGAGGGTGCACGGCTACTGGAGAGGTAGCAACCGCTGTTCCCGTCCTTCATATCCGGTCCACTGGGACCGCTGGGTATAAACCTTGGGGTGCATATGGTGGCGGAGGGTGCGTCTCTAATAGTTCCTCTATTTCGTCTTCTGCTTTGGTTCGGGTCACATAACTTCTATCAGTCTGTAATCTAAACTATCTATCTAATTGCTCGATATTTTTCTCTGCCTTTTCTTTCTCATACGCCACTGCCTTTTGGGTTACCGTCTGTCCTGCTTTAATCTTTCCCAATTTCTCTTCTCGTATTCGCCGACGCTTTGCCTCTTTTAACCATAAGGTTAAGGAGTCAAACATAGTCTGATGGCTCTTTCTCAAAAATAATTTGTTCTGTAAGTAATTAATTTTCCTTTCATCAAAAGACCCTGTTAAGGGCCACTGTAATTCTGCATTATCTTTAGTATATTTGTTCCACAAATTATTAAACAAAATGGGAGAAATACCATGTTTAAGGTACATGTCAAAACTAGGACTGCCTTCCGGAGTAGCGGGTTGTCTTTCTTCCAGCCGCCCATTTTTCTGACGGCAGCGCCCAAAACATAATTTACTAAAACAAGACATTTTTATGTATTCAACAAATCATATCATTCCAACTGCATTTACACTCATAGACGCGTCTACTCACCACACACTCTTTCACTTTTTCAACCCACAACAAGTCAATATACATACCATACTTAAAGTGCATAAATTTTGATTGATAAAAGTACTCAGGTCATGACTTTACGATTCCATACGACATGTCTCATACGCGAACAGAGCCCGTCGACTGATTTTCGGGGAATCGATCACCCTGGATTCCAGACCACCAAAAGAATTCACAAAAGAGACAGTCCAGAGACTGCCCTGGGATTATCAGACAGGCGCACCACGGACCCTCTTACAGACTATCCCCCAGTCCTGTGCTGGTTGGGCCAGGCGTTATGGGCGCCACCCCAGACCCTGCGCTTACCCAGTTGCTCCTGGGGGCTTTTCTGAAGAGGATCCGGCCGAGTGAGCACCCACCGTGCAACACTCAGGTGTTCAACGTTGTCCCAACTAATCATCAAACAAGTGTGTGGGGCATCTGCCCGTGCAGTCACACCTCTGCCACGTCAGACCCCCAGATTCCCTTGTGGTTCACTAACCACTATTCCATACGCAGTTAACTGTTCTTCTGAGCCACTTCTCAAAAAGTGCTCATTCCATACAATACAATTCACTCACCTGGTGCATTTAGGTCTGATTGAGCGTTCTACACCGTCAACTTCTTTTATAGACCAACGCGGTCAGCTGCTCCCGGGTTAAGCCTGAAGGACTCCGGCGAAGGGTTATTTAGCAGCTGGGAAGGTCACTGGGTCGAAGAGTGGAATTTTCCTTTTCTACCACAAACTGGTTTCTCTATTAGGATCTTTTTTCAGTCCACCCCTTCAACCAGAACCCCTCCCCGTCCTTCTTCCCCTGTTTACAGGAGGGGACAACCCTATCGCGGAGTCCCGGCGGAGTCGCCAACTGAAGTACTACAAAAATATACCATAGAGCTATACTTATCAATAGCCATATACCTTATTTCCATACATAAGTCAGTCGGCAATGAAAAAGGTTCATTAGTTTATTTTGCAAAGCGCACTATATAGGGGAGCCTCCCTCTCACCACAGCTCTCAAAGGTGTACAGAGGAGACTGCTGGATCACATTAAAAACAGTGCATATATACTTTCGGCATACCTCATTGAAACCCCGTACATGGAAAAGAACCAGTAACTGAGAAACCAACAGGAAGACCCATATAAGGTACAATAGAATGATTCGAAACTTAGCTCAAGCTATTCTGGGGGTAGGTCAGTAAAGGTGCCTCCCTTTGTTTCTGGTGCATGGGAGTGCAGACATGGCACCTGCAAGAATGTGCTCATCCTAGAAGAAAGACAGATGTGACCTTGAGTTTCTTAAGTTAGAATCAATGCTCTGTTCATTGCCCGGGCCACCCTTTCAGACTCTCCGCTCAACAGTATGTCACGTGTTTTCCTTACTAACGAAAGAGGCCCAGGGAAATGAAACCAGGAGGCCATTTGTTCGGTTCAGGCCTAAGTTTTTGGTTACACATGGGTCGAGTGTATTTACAAGAGGTTTCTGTTGGGGTAGCAAATATATATTGGATACATTATGACAACATTATATAGTATCAATTTTATATTTCTTCAAGTTTCTATGCGTTAGTTCTTCCACTAAAGGTTGCAGATACATATTAAATAGAAGAGGAGACAGTGCAGATCCCTGGGGTACGCCGCAGGTCACAGAGCTAGCAGCGGATAGTTGGTCTCCCATTTACACTCTCTGAGTCCGGCCAGTTAAAAAGGGTTTAAGCCATTTAAATGCTTGCCCCATGATTCCCAGTTTCAATACACGGTTCAGCAGGATGGCATGGCTGACCGTGTTGAATGCTGCTGACAGATCTAAGAGAATCAGGTCATATGGTTGTTTATTATCGGCCCTAATTCTCAGGTCGTCAACAACAGAGGACATCACCAGCTTAGTGCTGTGCTGTGATCTAAAACCTGCCTACCTGGGATGGAGAAGTCCATGCTCCTCCAAATAGCTAGCTAGAGTATTCAGGACCTGCTTTTCCAGGATCTTTGCCAGGAAAGGGAGTTGGGAGATGGGTCTGTAGATTTTTAAAGCTTTTGTATCGCCCCTACTTTTTTTAGGAGGGGGATAACCCTAGCTTCCTTCAGATTCACTGGCAGGTACCCTGAGTCTAATGACTCATTTAGTAGATCCAGCAACTGCTTTTCCAAAACCGGCAGGGCCATTAGAAATATTCTCGGGGGACAAGGGTCCATTCTGGAGCCTGATTTAATCTGGTGAGCTATTACCGCCAGACTCACTTCATTGAAGCATGGAATACTATTCAGATTCCTGCTCAGGTCTGGGGGATTGGACGGATCTAGTACGCTGACGTCAGCTGAGGTTCTGGTGATCTCCATGATGATATCTCGGACTTTCTGGAGAAAAAACTCCTGAAAGGTGTCACAATCCGGGCGGTCGTTTAATGGAGCTTTACCCCCCATCTGCGTAAGTTCCTTCAGGATGGAGAAAATCTCTTTTTGCTTATTACCAGCTTGGCCAATTCTGGCCTCATAAAAGGCTGCCTTCCTGAGTAGGATATCAGCTTTATATTTAGACAGAAGAGCCTTGTAGGTGTCAAAATCCGCTAGGTTATAGTTCAGTCTCCACTTCCTCTCTGCTTGGCACAGAGCTTGTTTTTTCTCTCTCAGAGTGTCATAGAACCAAGGGGCTATTTTCCCTTTGGCTCTAGCCCTCTCTCCGTTCCGGGCTAGTGTGTCAATTGCGACCTGGAGCCAAGACATTAGTGCTACACTTTTATGGTCTAAATTACCCTCACTCATAATTGGGGGTGGAGTAGAGAGAAGCGTAGAGACTAAAGATTCAGCCTCCACTCTCTTCCAAAATATAACCTTATTCCATAGAGGATCTGACAAGAGGTGAGCAGTCACACGGGAGCCAGCATTTAATCAAGAAAAGGTTCGACCAAACACAAGGGCTGATGTTGGTTATCTCTACCCAAGGAATAGAAGACCAAATCAAGTCAAGAGTGTGGCCCTTAACATGAGTAGGGCCTGTTACCAGTTGTAACAATTCCAGAGAGGACAGGTTAGTTTCAAACCCTGCCTCTACAGGGTCTCTAGGTAACTTATCCCAGTGATAGTTAAAATCACCTACCACCAGGAGATGTTTATATCTTGATCCAAGATCTGTTAGGAGATCCACAAAAGCATCATTGAAGTCTGGAGAGCCTTTGGGGGGGGGGGGGCGATACACTACTAACATCACAATACAGGAAGATTTCAGGGAGATTTTTATTCCCAGAAGCTCTGCACTGTCACAGTTTTCTGCTACAATTTGGGTCACCATGAGAGTCTTTTTAAATATGACCGCAATTCCCCCACCTCTGGAATCCCCAGGTCGGTTTTACCATAGCGCATCAAATTCTATAGGTAATTCTGCCAGAATATCTGGGGTAGAGGTATCCCCCAGCCAGGTTTCTGTAAGGGCTAAGATGTCAATATCCCCTTCAAAGAGGAGAGAGAACACTTCAAGATTGTGTTTTTGCAGAGAGCGTGTATTGAGAACTGCTATTTTTAGGCCATGGATCGTATTCATATGGGAACATTTTTGAGTCAGTGTAGATCCAATCACAACCCTCAGTAGTGACTCCTCCCGTAACCTCGCTCGTGTGGTGCCCTCTAACACCTCCACGCCTGTTTTTAATGCCAGAAGTGTCTCAGCTGGATAAATATGATATTGGACAATGGTCCTGACCCCTGGGCCAGTTGGGGCGCGGACGGGCACAGACGGGCTTGCCTCTGGCGATCCTCAGGCGCGCCAGCGGCGCGCGCACGCTAGCATTCCTAATCTTTAAATAGTGTAGGGCAGTAACTCTAGTTATCTGTCTATCTATCTATCACCCTCACTGTAGCTATCTCTCTATCTATCTATCTATCTATCTATCTATCTATCTATCTATCTATCTATCTATCTATCTATCTATCTACCTATCTATCTATCGCCCGCATTCTATCTATCTATCTATCGATATATCTATCTATCTATCTATCTATCACCCTCACTCTATCTATTGCCCTCACTCTATCTATCTGTCTCTCTATCTATCGCCCCCACTCTATCTGTCTATCTATCTCACTCACTCTATCCATCTATCGCCCTCTATCTATCTATCTATCTATCTATCTATCTATCTATCTATCTATCTATCTATCTATCTATCTATCTATCTATCTATCTATCTATCTATCTATCTATCGATCTATCGATCTATCTATCTATCTATCTATCTATCTATCTATCTATCTATCTATCTATCTATCGATCTATCTATCTATCGATCTATCGATCTATCGATCTATCGATCTATCGATCTATCTATCGCCCTCTCTCTATCGCACTCACTCTATCTATCTATCGCACTCACTCTATCTATCTATCGCACTCACTCTATCTATCTATCGCACTCACTCTATCTATCTATCGCACTCACTCTATCTATCTATCGCACTCACTCTATCTATCTATCGCATCACCACAGCATCACTCAGCACCACCACAGCATCACTCAGGGCCACCACAGCATCACTCAGGGCCACCACAATATCACTATGCTCTACCACAGCATTACTGAACGCCCCAGCATCACCCATCGCCACCACAATATCACTCAGCGCCATTACAGCATCAATCTGTGAAACCATTCAACAACAACTGGTTCAAATATGTTCTCTCAATTTTTCAAGCTTTATTACAAATGTCACAAAAAGATGTTAATATTTCACTTCTGTTCTTGTATTTTCGTCACAATAAAATACACTGAACATAATCTTCACAAAGGTTATTTACAGAAGTATAAGCTATTGCCATTATTAATGACAATAGCTTTTATTTAAGTATTAATTATTTTTAAAAAATAAAAGCCATTGCTAGTTGTAATATCAATACATCTAAGTCACGTAAATACAACACATATTGCATTACAAATGCTATCGGTGTCACATTTGCGAAAGTTATAACTATTGGCATTGTAAATTACAAAGCTATTAATTTCGCTATTTTCAAAACCAACACATAAATTAAAAAAAAAATTACAATTGCAATAGCTCAACCTTTCCTAATGCGAGACCTATTGCATTCCAAATGCTTCTGTATACTTCAAAACAAAAAGGCTGGTTTATCATGACTGTGCGCTGCCACAAAGTGACACAATGTGGCACTAAGTCTTGACAGCATATTTATTACTTTACAACAACAATTGTGATGACAGCGCTACCCATTGAGATGCCTACGCTTAGTTTCTCTGAACCATGTTTCTCTACCTCCGACCAGGGCTTTTAGAGGGATGTAAAAAGTTGGGGAGTTGATAAAAGGAGCATGTCCTTTGAAGTTACAGGCGTAGATAAACCATGTAAACACAATTTCTGTTATTCCTATAGTATGCCACCCAACCAGTATTTTGGTGTCTCTCTGAGCTTTCTGTTATTGCTTCCAGATGTATCACACAATAGTTGAGATACACCTAAAACAAGTGAGCAGTATTGGCTTTATCAATAGCTGCCTGTGTGTGCCTTGGAGAGAAGCCATTAATTGGATGACCATGAATTCTGAACACCTTTTTGACCCACTGACAGGCGCTGAGAGAAACTTGCACTTCTTTCAGCCTCAACTCTAGATATCTTAAATGTGGCCACTATCAACACCGGCAGGTGACTCATTTCAAAGCATGTGTTAAACAAGAGAAATATACTGAGCAATACAAAAGCACATCATCCTGGCAACCACTCTCACTCTAATCTATTTGCCTAGGAACCCAGCCCACTTAAAACCATGCTTCCGATGGAAGTGCACTGCCCAGGTCTGCTCACCTCCTTGAAGTCAGATTTTGGAGGCACGAATAAGACCACCCAGGGGCCTTGGTGATACGCTCCGCACTTGAGCACGAGCGCCTTAAAACTGTGTTTATTAACTTGAGGGCAGAGGACATCTCCCAGGTGCGTGCTTCCTCACACACATTGGCACATACCGGGTTGTATAGTATACTGATGACCTACAGTGGTATGGGTGGAAGAAGTAGCATTCACAAATATAAACTCGTTGGAATCCTGTACTGTTTCCTATTGGTGTCTAGAAAGTATTTGGAATCGACTCAGAATAAATCGTGTGTCCGAATGCCTCCTTGTGAGAAAGTGCCATCTTTCTTGCATTGGTATGCCCCCATTTTTTTCTGACTGCTGATGTGCTTTGACTGAGTGTGCCCTGGGCTCCTACCAACCTGGTACCCAGGGCCTGTGTTCCTTCCATAAAAAGTGTGTTGAAACATAACCCAATTGGCATCTCTGGCCACCTATCAGCCCCTAGTAAATGATACCCTAGGAACCCAGGGCATGGTGACCAGAGAAGACCCCTAAGGGCTGTAGTACTTATTGTACCACCCTTAGGGGCACTGTACCTTGGTACCCACACACTGCCTTTGAAGGGCGAGTGCCTAGGTACAGAACTAAACAAAGAGTCAACATGGCACACATCCCTGTGTGCCATGCCCACAAACCCACTGCCCTGGCATACATCAGTCACCCCTCTAGCTGGGTGCCCTATGGCAGTGGTGTGGGCACAGGTTCATGAGCCCTGTGCCCCTACAGTACCCAGGGCCATTCCTGTGCACTGTAAGTGCAGTGATGCCATTAAGAGTATATGGTGCTGGGAGGTTGTCATTACGAACTCTACAGCACCATAATGGCTACACTGAAGACGGACACGTTTGGTACCAAACTGCTCAGCACATTAAACCCAAACTGATGGCAGTGTGAGGTTTAATGTAAAAGGCACCAGAGGGCATCTTAGAGATGCCCCCCTGAAAACCTAACCTACAATCCACGTCTGGCTGAGTGGCTGCAGAGGCTGCCACACAGCAGACATGTTGCTGGACCCCTGGGTAGGAGAGCCCCCACTCTCCTGGGCCTGCAACAATGCACATCCTGGGCGAGCTGCTAGATCTCCTCCCCCAGGATAAGCAGGGGGAAGCTTCAAAGGCATGCCACCTCTTTGAGCTTCTCCAGACCATTTGCTGTACTTAGCAACCAGCCCCCACCCGTCCTGACCCCCTCTCTGGCGGGAAGACTGGCGGGAAAAACTACATCAGGAAGAGGGGGAGTGCCAACCTGTGCCAACCCCACCCCTCAGGTGGGGGATATGAGGTGAAGCACGACCCCGGGCTCCGGCCATCTTGAAGATGGGGATCCCTGCACAATCACAGCTAGGCTCCTGCCCCCCTCCCACAGGAGAGGAGCAGACTAGGGGGTGTACTCACCCCAGGGCAGTGACCCATTGGTCCCTCTCCTTGCTATACCTGTAACACCCCTAAATTCAGTATTTAGGGGCTCCCTGAACCTTCCTGCCGGAGATTCTGATGAGAAAAAAAGAAAGAAGATCAAGAAGAAGAAGACCCGCTGTGTAGCCGCTAACAACAGGACAACAACAACTGACTTGGCCCCAGCCCTACCGGCCTGTTTATCCTGGAACCTGCTCCTGCCTAATCTGCGGCGACTCCTGCGGACAGCAACCTTGGGACACCCAGAGGACCTGCCTGCCTTAACCCTCTTGAACATTGGGACTCCCATTAGCAGAGGCTCTGCTGCAACCACTACACTGGTGCCAGCCAGGAAGCTCCGGACCAGCCCACTCTGCACCCTCCTAAATGAACCAAATGATGCCTGCAGATTTAGAACCAGGGGCCACCCCAACCGCGACCAGCTGAGATTAAGCTATTCCGACACCCAAAGACACCCCTGCACCTGGTGCCCTGCGGCCCCATGTGCCTTCCTGTGGGGTACCTACCTGTGCTCCAAGATCCCAACTAACCTCTTGAAGTGCTGGTCGCCCCTGGAGAGTCTCCGTCCCCAAGCCTGCAGCCTTTACTCCCTTTTGACCTTTTCCATTGGATAACATTGAGCGCCCGACGGCTCAAGAGCACCCTGCACCCAGCCGCCTGAGTGCCGCTGGCTGTGCCACCTTTGTCCTATCCTACTTCCCCCTTGCCCTGAGCAAGTGACCAGGAGCTCAGCTCCCACAGCCGCGTGGCATGCTAGCCAGCAACCACCAACAAACCGAAGGCCCCCTTTCCCTCATTGGATATCATTGGGCCTACCTACCTCTGCACCCGGCCGCCCCTGTGCTGCTGGGATTGGACTAACTGTACTTACCTGACCCGGGGGGACCCCTGAGTCAATGCCCAGAACCTTAACTTCACCAACCAAGTACTCACCTGGAAACCGGTAACTCACTTACCTGCCACTGGATAACATTGACCAATTTTGACTCGAAAAAGTGTGAAGGTTTGAAAACTGAAAATATTCATAAAAATCAGCCAAAGTCCGAATTCCAAAGTACTCACCTGTGACCAGGGGAGAAGCCAGTACTGTACCTTTCAGCCCAGTACTGAACCGCAAAAGTAATCCCTACCGGCTTTACTAGTAATCTGTATTTTCTCCATAGGAACACATTGTCTGCTTTTCTATGAAATTTCTTCTGTCTGCTTTTGAAAACTTGAAATATTCTTTAAAAATCCTATGAAATACTGTAACACAATTACCTACCTGTTTTAAGTTAAGACCCCAGCGTGGCCCTAGGAGACCAGTGCTGGATTGCAAAAGTAACGCGATCGTACTTTACCAGCAACCAGAATTTTCTCCCATTGAATAACATTGTCAGATTACCATTGAAAAGTTTCTAAGTGTGGACTTTTAAAACAATTTTATATTCATGAAAATGCACTACAGTAACTAAATCGTTTTTGCTAATTTGTTTTCAGCTTTGACCCCAGGACTGAATCTAGGATCTAATCCTGGAACTACTAAAGTAATCTCTATAGTAATCAACTGTACTTATATGTAGAAAACCCATTGAGCTCAATGCTATAGTGTGTTTTAGGATTGTGTTCCTTAGTACCAATACTGTATTCATTGTGTTCACAAACTTTATTGCTCCTTTGCAAGGCAATTACCTGAGAGTACCCATAACGAGAAAAGTATATTTTTATAACTGTTGGTTCTAAAAATAAATCAACTATATCTGTGGATATAAAAAACATTTGGCCTAGAGTTCAGTCCTTGAGAGTGTGAAACCTTTTGCTGACTGAGTGTGTACAACAAATGCTTTACACTGTCCTCTGGTACTGCCTTACTGCTCGACCAAGCTACCTCTTTGGAGAGTAAGGTCAGTTCGGACTTTAACCTCTGTTATACCTCTGGGGTTAGTGGACTCTATACACACTGTACTTCATTCTAGTCCAGTATATAGAGAGCCACTTTCTCACACTCATTTGTACTCCCACTTGCACCTCTCATCCCCCAGGCCATACAGCTCTTTGAAGCAGCCCTTTACCTGCTAAAGCATTATAAAAACAGTAAATACAAACGGCTAAAATAAAAATAAAATCATCTGGTAGTGTCATGCTTAGACACATCATGTTCCCACTTGTCATGTGTGACTTCTACAGTCATGTCTAGTTTTTCAGCAAAGCGCACACTGCATTCTAGGACGAGTAGTAAAGCTTTATTTATTTAAAATTCCATCATACAAACTGCTGTTGGGTTCAATTAAAGGACAAATTAGTGTGACGTGTAGACAATTAACTTCACTTAAAGATGTAAAAAACACAAATATGGACGGAACTACACAGACTTAAATATTGACCTTTAATAAACCAAAACTGATCTGTGTACTATGAAAAAACAAATTGAAAACATTGCTTACTTACGCTGACTTGTGCCTTTTAGCCCGTCATTTAAACTGTGACTCTAATGTAGAACATAAATCGTGGAATGGATTGCAAGTGCGGGTGGAATGGTTTTCTTCCTTGTTGCATTTTTCAAAAAATAAGTAGATGGCACTGCAGTTCAAGAATTAGAAATTGGTCATTCATTCTAGTTAGTCTGTTAAGTATTGAAAATAATGAGGTGGACCAAAGTATAAAATTGGCATATACCTAGAACAAGCATGCAGGCAGCTCCATATATACATACAAACAAGGCATGAAGAGCAGTTTTTTGGGAACGGTCTAGTTTGTGCCATCCCAGAATGTAAAACTGTGTGGGCATAACAGACAACAATGGGGAAAGGGAGGGGTGTGAGGGGGATGGGAAGCAACAACGATGAGTGGAGGGTGGCAGTGGAGGAAAGCAATAATGAGCTGGGAGGTATGGACGGTGGTAAACAACGACGGGAAGTGGGGGTGTGCAAGCAAATACGAGGATGCAACGACAAGGGGAAAAGCCAGAAGAAAGAAAAACAGCCCCGGCCCCATAAGTCTTTTGGCACACTACCTTCCCCAACCCGTTTTACTTAATAAAGAGGGGAGCAGGAATTTAAAGAGGTTGCGGAAAAAGACTAAACTGAGCATCAGCAGCCAGGCACAGCTCTCTGCCACGTTGCAGGCTGCTTTCACAGCACACACGCACAAAAAAAGCCACATAGGAATGGATGTCTGTCTGTGCCGGGGGGTGGCGGGCAGGGGAGGATTGGCACTGCGGGCATTCGGGAATCGGCCCAAGGGCCGTTGTCTCAGTGCCCCTTGTGGGCTGTTTTTTTTCTCCCCTTTCCCAGTTCACAGAGAGTGCTCTCTGCTATCTGCTCTCTGTGGACTTGGAAAGGGGAGGAAAAAAAAACGGCCCACAGAGGGCACGTAGACAGAGACAGAAATGAAAGCGCTTCACTGTGCGTCATACAGTGATTATTAGCTGTGGCCTCTACTTCACCCCCTGCCCCTGCAAAGCAATCACGCCAAGGGTGGGCTGGGGTGGGGTGATTGTTTGCGAAAACCGCCCTCCCTGGGGGCCAGGTGTTGCTCAGGCCTTGAGCCATTTTCACCTTGGCCCTCCTGGGGCCCACGCAGCCGAGAAACAGTGTTAATCTTAACACCTCGCCCACAGCCCCTCAGATTCAGGGCATAGTGGGCGAGGAAGAATGGGTCTGGCTGTGGGGGCTAGGTGATGTTTTGAACTTGCACCATCTTCACCTCAGCCTCCCCCTGGCTACCGTGGATGACCCAGCAGCTGTGTTTTGTGCTGCCCTGCCAGGACATTGCCCTGGGGCCTGGAGGGCTGGGGAGGGCTGAATAATTTACTCATTGCAGGGGCCACACTGCTGTTCATGTGCTCTTGAGCTAAGTAGGTTAGTAATAGCAGGGGCTTCCCTTCTTTTCAGGTGCTCCTGCACTGGAGGGCTTGAATAATTTTGTGACAGAAAGGGGCCTTGCTGTTTTTTTAGTTGCTCAGCATGTAGGCCATTGTCACCTTGGCCTGTGTCCTGCGCAAGAAAAGTATCCTCCCACTTTCATTCCTCGTGTGTGCATAGGCATATGTGGCCTGATGCCAGGGTCTGCTCAACAGCCTGTGATTCTGGGCAGATCACTTCATCGCCCAGGCCCTTAAATAAAAAATTGGATCATGTGTACTGTAATTGGTACTCATGAATAGAACTCAAATAGCCTTTGTCTTGGGCTGAATTTACCCTATATAAAACTGTCAAATGGTAAGAAAATTATAAAAAATAAGCATTTGTTCATGCTTTATGATTCTGCAAAGGGACCATGATAATTAAAGAGGACACTTTATAAAAGCATGTCCATATTTTTAACACAGCTTTTCCGATACAAAATTTCCATTTAATTCCCCTTAGTGCCTCCCTGTCTGGTTTTCTTATGTTGTGGAAGCTGCTCTCTGACCCTTGAGTCATTCTGTGCCTCTTACCGGGTGCACCATTCTACTTCTATGTTCTTTTTGTTATTCTGGGAGAGTCTAAGCTTGCCCTAAGATAACATTTCATAGTATTCATAATTTCCAGTGACTCCCTCCTCAATGGGGGATCTTGTTGGCTGATGTTTGTGGCCTTCCTTTCCCTCCCCAGCTCCTGCCTCACCTTCATATGGACACACCTCTTACTCACTGCCTGCATGAGTGTGAAAACAGCAGGCCTATAGGTTTCTGTCTCACTGCTCTGACCACACCCCCTTTCTCAGTCAGCCAGTAAGATACCATTTCTGGACTGAAGTGGGGTAAGAATTCATAGATTTCCTCCCGCCTCCTAATTACCACTCCCACGTTAGCCAGGCGAGGGACAGAGTATCCAACGACATTGTGCAGGGCGTTAAGACTGCAAGTAAGTATTCAGTTATCTGAACTGCAGTGCTCCTAGTCTTTATCAATGTTACTTGCTATGTAAGCTTTAAAAGGCTTAATTTACTAAATATTTCTCTACAAATTAGACCTCAAAGAGTAACCAAATGATGTTTCATGAAAGGGCACGCCCCTTGAATGTGGGCAACGCCCCTTAAATATAGGCCACACCCCTTACATGTAGGCCACGCCCCTTAATGTGAGCCACTGTTTTCATCAGTGCCCGGGCCAAATTGTGATCCCAATCCGACCCTGGTGGCGGGACCTTAGAGTTAGTGCTGATACAGGACACTTTAGTCGGTCCCTACGTGTGCCCTTGGGGCACTGGAAAGTGCTTGCTCGATCGGAGCAAAGGAATGCACAAAGACAATAAAATCGCCCAGTCTCCACAACACTGAGCCCTACAGCAATTGGAAGCAACTGTGAGACGCCTTGCTGATCATTTAAAAGACACTGCAACAAGATTTACAGCCCTATTTTCACTCGTGCTCGAAACAAAATTATTATTATTATTATATTTCTTATATAGCGCCAGAATCGACCCCCGAAGGGATATCTCCGCGCTTGCCTTGGGAACCCGTCCTGGTTTTTCCCTGTGAGATAGCCCCTACAGGGCATCCCCAAGGTGAAAGCCAGGCATCCCGCCGCGGGGGGCCGTTGTGGAGATTAAGCAAGCTTAATGCCCAGAGTTGCAGAGTGTGAACCCCTGATTAGGTCAGGCACCGAAGCAAGAATTATCGAGTCCGTGGACATTTGAGCTCAACACCCTGCCGCGTCGGGAATCGAACCCTGGTCCCGGGTCTGACCTCTGCTTCAGGGTCTGCCTGCTCTAACCAGCGAGCCACACTTCTCCAAATGACAAGACAGGGGGAGCACCTGTGCTAAGTAAGGAAAAACCACCAAAACGAGCAGAAGAAAAATAAATAATGCATCAAAACTCACCTAAAGAGACATGAGGGGAGGAGGACATGTAAAGGGGCCAGAAGCCATGGGAGAGAACCAAACATCAAAAGGAGGAGTAAATACAGCTGATACACCAATGAAAATCCTGGTTTTAAAAGGGCACATAAAAGAACCAATGAAAAACATTGGCCATGCTCGAAGCCCACAGAGTAGATAACTGCATGTCTCGAAGAGAAAGCGCATAGCTATAGCTAACAACTACTTTCAAACAGATTCCATCTTGATGTAGTTTCAAATAGACTCGCTGGTCAGCGGTGGTCTCTAGTGTCATAAACTTGAACAGGATTGCTTGCACATCAATGTATTTATGCCATTTCCCGTTCTTCTCTCACCATGCCTTTATTATGTGGTCCATGGGGACTTCCATGTCAAAATATGAATATATGCTTATACATTTTCACCTTTTGGATTTATTGGAGACAGGCCTTAATGTATTTGCTAAAATACTGTTTTTGTTCGTGATGAACGCTTTACAAAAACTGCACATTAATAATAGGGTGACCAACCGTCCGTAAATTTCACAGACCCTCCGTAAATTGGACCTCACGTCCGTTGTCCGTGAGGATCCCTTTTACGGACGCCTTTTGTCCGTCATTTTGGGCCTGGCAAGGAACAGAGCTGTTCCCTGTGAGAGGCCTCAGATCGCGATGGGGCACTCATCTGTGAAGCACAAGAGCAGCCCCACCCCGCCCATTGTCACTCTGTATGCTGCTGATTGCCACATACCGAATGACAATGGGCCAGTTTGGGGTGTTACAGCATGTGGTGGGCCGCCTCCTGTGCAGTAGTGGCCACCGGCAACATTAACAACTGGTGACGGGCATTCCCAAAAATCTCATCAGAAATATGCTGCTGGCCACAGGGTCCAGAGTCTGTCTCTCTTCTTTTGGCTCATGTTGACAGCTAACACGATGTGCCACATTTGAAAATTGAACGGAGGGTGTAATGTGCTTCAAATATAAGTTCAATTATTTCAAGGCTGGTTTATTACACAGTATTGTCTAAAATAAAAAAAAGCCGAGCAGTGTAGGCTCCTGAAGGGCTGTTTACCCGTGAGTCGAGTTCCCAAAGAGGCACGCTAGTCCCTTCTCTCCAACCTGCTCGCTCAAATCAGAAAGGCGAACACTCCGCATCTGGCTGTGCATAAAAGGCAAGAACCACCCTCTTCAGTGCTGAAAAGGTGACGAAGCATGCCCCACTCCACTGTAACTTTGTGCATGTTTATGCACTTCGGTTTGTTCAACATAACAGGATGCAATCGTTTTTCAGTGAACGTGTGTAAAAGTGTAAGGTACCCTAATCTCATGCTGCTGTATCAGCCTTCCATCTTCATTTGATCGATAAAATGATGATAATTAATTTGTGTAAGGAGTCTAACTATACATATCAGGTATACAGCGCCAACTAACCTTTCAGAATGAATGTACTCTTTAAAAAAGCACTTTATCTTTTATGGTTTTTTTCAGTGAATGATGTACTGGGGCCATCCAAGTTCACACATGAACCCCATTATGCACATTTCACAGAGCTTGACAACTGACAAATGTATATTTCCTATTGTCTTACAGGCTGAATGGATGAAAGGGTAAATGGTTCGATGGATGAGTGAATGGTTGGATGGATGAGTGAATGGTTGGATCGATGAGTGGGTGGATGAATGGATGGATGAGTGAATGGATGGATGGGTGGAAGAGTGGATGTATGAGTGAAAGGATGCTTGGGTGAAATGGTAAATGGTTGGATGGATGAGTAAATGTATGGATGAAGGGATGGGTGAGTGAAAGGATGGATGGAAGGATAGACGATGGATAGGTTTTCAAATAGTTAAAAGGTTTGGAATTGGATGGGCTGAATGAATGGTGAAAGACTGAATGATGGATGAAAGAATTAACATATGACAGAATGTAAATTTGGAATGGTGGATATCAGGGGTTTGATGGAAGGAGCTCTTCTGGGGAGGGTTGTGATGACTTACCTTGCTTTCTTGGTGCCATAAAAGCTTTAGTTCAAAGTGGGAGGTGTTTACATTTTCTGGCAACTCCCTTGCCTATGTGTTAATATTCTGTATTTGCTGTGTGCTTTTGTGTGGGATATATACATCATGCATATGACATTTTGAGTGACACCCAACTGCTACTTGAATGGTTACAATAGTAATTGTAAAATTTTGCATGCTTTGTTTTAGGTGTAAGGTTTTAGGGAGAGCCTCATGGTGCCATGAGCTGTGCTTGAGTTATATATTACGTTTGTAGCAATAGGCAAGGAGTTAAAAAAAAAACTATGCAATAGTGTATTGACAGTACATTCTTGAAGAAAGCTGCAGGGAAAAGCACCTTTTTGACTTCCGTCAGCTAGTGCAACTCTCTGCAAAGCCCCCATAAGCAAAGTCGGATTCCATATTTTAAGTTCTACTTGCTGAAACAACCATAATGCATTCCCTATAGTGATTTTATCACAGCAATCCTCCCTTTAGTTCACCTATGTGGGCCGCTTTACATCTCACAATATCACTCAGATGTGAAATGCTAGTAACAAAGTCTATCCAAGCAGAACTTCCTGACCACTTCTCTCACCAAACATGCCTGCTCAGGACCGTGAGTTGTAAACAAAATATCCGACTGGACACCCAGTGCAGTAACCATATAAATAGATTATCATATGAAATACCACAAAAAGACATGCACAGTTGCTCAAAGCTGCAAGTTTACAGAAAAACGATTGTCTCAACTTAATCTAAAACTTGTTTTGACTTGTACTTAAGTGGTTGTCTATTTACATACTTTTATACTATCGGACCACTTCCTCTGATATGTCTGTAAAACTTACCTTTTGTCCAGAAGTTTTGTCCTGAATTTTGAGCTTCTGTCCTGAATTTTTGTCCTGAATTTTGACCTGCTGTCCTGAATTTTTACACTCACCATCCTGAATTTGCACCCATGCCAGTTGGTCACACTAATTAATAACAGAAATAAAGGCTAAACCTAGGAAAACACTGTGTAGGTTTTAGATGAAAACTATTTTCTTTCATGACAAGAATAGCTTTTATTTTGTGTACTGAGATTCGACTATTGGGATTTTGCTATTTTGCTCTTTGTGATTAAGGGCTTACAACCCTAACATTGCTAGTTAAAATCACAACGTGGTTTCAAACTCATGTGTAACAGTCAAATCTGTCTCATCACCAAGAGTTATTTCTCTCATAAACTGTTCCAGTGAATACTTCTTTGATCGTCCTAAAAATCATTTTTTATTCTACTTCGTGCACTTTTGTAATATTGTGTCCCTACAGTATTAGTTCCCTTTTCCAATTCATTTCATAAGCTTTTAGCTCAAATAGTTTAAATGTTATAAATACTGACATAAGTTTTTTATTTTATTTATTTGTAGGTTTTTGTAGAGCGCACTGCTACTCAGAATGAGTTCCCCAGCAATAAGGTCCATCAACCACTGTCCAGAGGCAGAAAGAATATTTAAAATCCCAGATTGAACAGCAAGGTTTTTAGACACCGTTTGATGGAACTTTCATTTTTGGTGGCCCATTGATGGAGAGCGAGAGCAGTCCAGCTGGATGAGGCAAGGGCTGAGAAGGAAGAGTCACCCCAATTCTTCCTCCTGGTTTTTGGAACAACAGCCAGCAAGGCAACTGAGAAATTCAGAGTTCTTGCTGGACGATACTGTGTACGTCTGTCTGCCAAATACCGGGGACCAGACATGTAAAATGCTCTGTAGGCCATCACACGTTCCTTGAACTGAACTCTTTCACGAATTGGTAGCCAATGAAAATCCCTAAGGTACAGACGAGTATGTCAACATTTCTGAAGATTTAAGAGAAGTTGAGGTGCCCCATTCTGCTCCACATGAAGTCTGTTAAGATGATAAGCAGGAAGACCCCATTACAATACTTTGGTGTAGTCCAGCCGTGATATGAGTTACCAAATTCTTGCAGTATTAGGCGAGCAAGAATAGGAACTTTTTCAAGGATCCTAGAAAGCCAAAACACATTCCCACCACACTGTGCACCTGGGAACTGAAGGATAGCTTATTAACGAATTTGCCCTCTAACTTGCGTACATTTCTTTTGCTGCACAGTTCATAAATCTCAGTGTGCGTGTCTTGGTGAAAATCTCTTTTCACATCATGCAAGACTGATAGAAAGTGAGGCCTACTTTTCACCATCATGTTCCGACTACATATTCATCATGCGACAGCCTCCAGGGAAAGAATTATACTTCTTTAATTAATGGATAAAAATCGTGGCTAACTTGCCTTTTTCTCTATTTGCCGGCCTAGGGCCGCATTCATGTTTTTTTTGCCATAGAGCAGTGCAGCAGGCCTTGCTTCTGCACTGCCCTATGGCAAAAAAAGGGTGGGAATGTGCAGTATGTTTTAGATACGGCACATTCCTTTCCTTTTTCCCTGTGCCAGCGCATAATGGGCTGCCGTGCACCAATGTAGGCACCTTTACACCGTAGGACACGGGTGCCTGCATTGCGGGAATGATTATTTTTGTGCAGGAAGGAAAACCTTCCTACACAAAAAAAATACCAAGAGGCTTTTTCCTCTATCTATGTGTGCAGCAGATGCAGAACACATAGAACAAGGAAAAATGAGGAGAAATGAAGATATTTCTCCTCGTTGTGCCTCCCTTACACCTCCCATGGGGACCTACGATTTCTCATAAATCTAGGACAGTCAAAAAGCCATGGATGTTGTTGGGAACTTCCCCAGCAGCACCCATGGAACGCCCTTTTCCCGCAGTTTTCTGCGTGAAAGGGGCACCTATTTATAAGGCCATGAAAAGCCACAAATATAGCTTTACTTGGCCTTATAAATATGGCAGTGGCACACTGCGCCACCGGAAGGTCAAAAAGGTGCCTTCCAGCAGCTCAAAAGTGCTGGTAGGGCCTCATACATGAGGCCCTCAAATTCCGATTTGCTCTCCTATGTTCCATGGTAATGTTTGAACAGTGTCATTCTTTCTCTTCAGCATGCATTCAATTTAATTTTTGAAAAAGTAAGAAAAACAACATATTGTCCTATTATCTGCATTAATCTGCCAGCGATTTCCCCGTGGTTCAGTAAGTTACTTTAACTTTCATGGGCTTTGTTTTTGGAGAGATGTTTTGTGACTGCTAAAAACCACCAGGAAAGGAAAAGGAGAGAAGGCTATGAAATCATATTGAAATAGTGAAAATACTACAACAGACTTAAATGCTATTAGAGGGCTCACCATAATCACATAGTCACTTCACACACAGGGAAAGACAGAGAAAGAGAGAGAGAGAGATTGTGAAATTAGCCCATTTCCATGCAGAGAGCCTTGACCAGATTAGTGAATGGGTGCCAATATATTTAGGTTGCCAGGCCAACAGAAAATAGTCATCCACCTTCGAGTCAGATGCACGACGAGTCAGGCGTTTAGAAAGTGACACAGTTAATTGCATCAGGTAGAATGACAATTATCCTTACTGTCATAAAAGTAATTAACCCCTTAGCAGCAGGAGTAATTTCCCCGCTGTGCTGGGGTGCGCGCACAGCGCCCCCGTGCTCATGACGAGCTGAGCTTGTCATGACCACACCCGTTCCCATAGAAAGCTCAGCACAGCAGGGGAATTATCCCCGCAAGTGAGTGTTCCACGGCTCATGACGAGCTCAGCTTGTCATGAGCACCGGAACACTGTGCCTCATGACGAGCTGAGCTCATCATGAGCATGGATGGAGTTAATGAGACAGATACATAGTCACGTGATAGAGACCTAAGTCGGCAGACAATTGGGAATACAGACAGACAAATGAGGAGGTAGGAATGTAGTTAAAAGTCTGGCATCCAGATGGTTAGTTTTGAAATGATAAAAGTCAAAGAGAAAGGCAGGCAGATTGAAATCTAGGTAGATTGACAGCTCAGCAGATGGAAACAAGAGAGTCAGATGAAGTGAATGCCAACGGAGTGGACACCTGCAAACATAGGTAGATGGCCAGTAATCTGGACAGAGTGTTACCTAGAAAAAGAAAGACTAAGACAAAGAGACTAAAAAGACATATTCAGGGCCAGGAAAGATAATGTCATATCCCATATGTGTGCTTCTTTTCCTTGCCCAAGAGAAGATATTAAAGAATACATAATGGAGAATACTTTCTGATTAAGGTCCTCCTCTGACCATCATTACTGTATGTTATCTTATGTTATGTTATTTTTACTTATACCGCGCACAGCTGCCCCAGCAAAGGGGCGTCCTGGCGCTTTGAAAAGGCAAACACAACACAACACCAAAGAAACTCAGAAGAATAGACCACAGCAGAAGAGCTAAACAAATAAAAAGGTCTTGATGGCCCGTCTGAACTGGAGAAGCTCATCGATGACCCGGATATGCATGGGGAGAGAGTTCCACCAGCTTGCCGCCAGAACTCGAAAAGAGCGGCCACCAGCTCTGCTCAGTCTAAAACGTAGGACCACTGCTAAATTCTGACCCAGAGATCTAAGGGTACGCGGAGGAGCGTATGGTGTCAGCAAATTCTCCAAGATTTGGGGAGACGTACCCTTAAGAATTTTAAACGCAAGGCCAAGGACCTTGAATTTAATCCTCTGGTGCTCAGGAGGCCAATGTAGGAAGTGCAAAGATTTAGACACCGAGCAGCGCCTGGGCAGACCTATCACCACTCGGGCTGCAGCATTTTGGACTCGCTGCAACCGAGAGAGTTCTGATTGATTGATCCCAGCCAGTAGAGAGCTAGCGAAGTCCAACCTAGACAACACTGATGCTTGAACCACTAGTTGTCTAGCGGATGCATCAAAGAATTTGAGGATTGGTCTAAGTCCTCTGATAATGCCATAGCAAGAAGCCGCCACCTTCTTGGTATGACACACAAAACTGAGGGACGGGTCAAGCCATACCCCCAGATTTTTTTATCTCTGATGCTGGGGAAGGAGTCACAGCCAATTCAGAAGGCCACCACTTGTCACCCCACAGTGCCACCTGCTTACCAACTACCATAATCTCAGTCTTCTTGGTGTTTAACTGGAGACAGTTGGAATTCATCCAGTTAGCCACTGCCCGAAAACCGCCACAGAATCTGGGAGCCTCAATGTCTGAGTCCCCACTCAGTGTGACCGCCAGCTGCGTGTCGTCTGCATATGAAACCATTGTCAGGCCCCACTGCTTGACGACCGCAGCCAGCGGTCTCAGGTAAAGATTGAAAAGAGTGGGACTCAGCGATGACCCCTGAGGGACCCCCAGATCTAACGGAAGAGATTTCGATTTACCGGGCGGGATCGCCACCTTGAATGACCTATCAACAAGAAAAGATCGAAACCAGCATAGGGCGGAGCCTGAGACACCCACTTCCTCAAGTCGCTGAAGCAAAATCCTGTGCGAGACCGGGTCGTACGCGGCACTGAGATCTAGTAACAGTAGCGCCGCCGTCCGACCCGCATCAAGCACAGAACGCAGATGTTCGACCATAGAAAGAAGGGCCGTCTCCGTGCTGTGGCCCGCACGGAACCCATTCTGAGTAGGGTCAAGAATGTTAGCCCTAGATAAATGGTCTGCAAGAATGGCGTTCACATGGGCCTCCGCAACTTTCGTGGCCCAAGGAAGTAAGGAGATAGGGTGGTAGTTTTCAGGTTTAAGGGGGTCAAGGGTCGCCTTCTTCAAAATCGGTATGACTACAGCCCGCTTCCATCTGACGGGAACTACCCCAGAGGAAAGAGACAGGTTGATCAAGGAAAGCACCGGAGTGCGGCAAAGCGGCGCCAGATTCTTAAGTTGGGCCGGTTTCAACGGGTCTGCCGGTGAACCTGACTTGATTTTAAGGCTAAGAGAGTCAAAAGCCTCCAAAGATAAGGAAGGCAGGATGGTAAGACACTCACTGTCTCCCAAAGTGCAGCTGACCCGCTCCAGGGTTGGAGAGCCCATTGGGAAAGTTCGATAAATGGCTTGCACTTTCTCGCGAAAAAAGGAGGCCAGTCCCTCACAGTGGGAGTCCGAACATATATCGGCCGCGGATGCCCTCTTAGCCATCAGATCCTTTAGCACCTTAAAAATGAGTTCCGAAGGGTTCGAGTTATTCTGAAACTCATGGGCATAAAAGGCTGCTCGTGATTTACATAACGCCCTATGGTAGATTTTAATCTTAGCAAGATAGCAAGCCTTCAATTCAGGAGTGAACGATTTCCTACATGATCTCTCGGCCTGTCTACAGGCTCTTTGAGGGACGCTAAGGCACTATCATACCATGGGCTAGGCTCCTTCCGACGGCACTTGGACCAACCTACGGGGATCAAAGAATCGAGGGCCCCAGAGATCCACTCACAGAAGGAGTCATATCCACGATCAACCTCAGTAAAAGGAGCTAGAGGAGCCTCCTCAAGCAGATGATAAAAGTCCTCCAGTCTTAGTTTGTTCCAATGTCGTTTAAGAATGAGTCTATCCTGAGGTATAAAATGGGATTCAGACATAGGGCATAGAATTTTCACCAGCATATGGTCTGTCCAGACCAACTGGGTAGAACCAAGAGCTCTAACTCCTTCTAAGTTCATAAAAAAAGGGTCAAGAATGTGACCATCTCTATGTGTAGGGGTGGTGATCAACTGGGAGAGCTGTAAGGCCTCAAGATCGGCCAGAAAGCTCCTAATAGAGGGCAAAGACCTACAATCAAGATGCAGATTGAGGTCTCCGATGACATTGAAATTAGCACATCCTAATGCCTCTGAGCTAATATGATCAGGGAGAGCAGCCCTGAAAGCAGAGTCACAACCCGGAGGGCGGTAAATTAGCAAGCCGGAAAGGGTAAAATGGTGGCTAACCGAAATTTTAAATAGAGCACTTTCACACCCTGGATGTTTAACGGCCTTCCACTCACACGGATAGCACCGCTTAATGGCCATGGCAATTCCCCCCCCCCCCCCCCCGGTCACCCAGTTTAGGGTAAAGATGGAGTATTCTGGGGGGAAGGCCAGATTAATTGTAGAGGAATCGGAGTCCTGCAGCCAGGTTTCGGTCAGGAAAAGCCCATCAGGGGAGTCGTCAATGAGAAGATCATATACCTCCTGATAGTGCTTTACCAAAGATCTGACATTTAAACTCCAGATATTCAGATCCGGCAGTCCTGCCTTACTTTTAAATGGCACTGAACGCTGCAGCGATCGGATAGGGGAGGGGGTATCTAATGTCCAGGCACCACAACTACATTGATAAGAGCCACATAACGGGTCCACAGGCGGGAGCTCACAATATATAACTCGATCCCGAATGGCCAGCAGATCAGCCCTTTGGTAACTAACAAGAGGCAGAGTCATGATGTCCAGTCCTAGAGTCCGGCCGCGACCCGCGCTTCCTTAGCGCTGACGGGCGCAGACGGGCAGGACTCTGGCACGACTCAGGCACAGTGAGGGCACGCCCGCTGCGCGTTACCGCTGCGCGGGCAAGGGAGCTTTAGGTAGGCGTCCCTCTGGTCGTCCGGAGCGCTAGAGCGCTTGCAACTGGCATCCTCTGCGAGTCCGCACCACTCCAAGATGGCGCCGAAAGTTCCCCACCACCCAGAACTGGACCCTCCAAAAAGCGGTGAATACCGATTAGAGCGCAGGTAAAGGGCTGGAAATGCTTTCCAATTAAAAACAGGGGAAAAACAACTCAAGTAAAACTAAAATATCCAAGAGGTAAGTTAAAATAACAGCGCGATAGTTAGCGCGCCCAGCGCAGTGCTGTATGCAAAAGTCTCATCAAGGTTTCCACAGGATTGGTCGCCTTAAGTAGGCGTCCCTCTGGTCGTCCGGAGCGCTAGAGCGCTCGCAACTGGCGTCCCCTGCGAGTCCGCACCACTCCAAGATGGCGCCGAAAGTTTCCCACCACCCAGAACCGGACCCGCCAAACAGCGGTGAATACCGATTAGAGTGCAGGTAAGGGGCCGGAAATGCTTCCCAATTAAAAACAGGGGAAAAACAACTCAAGTAAAACTAAAATATCCAAGAGGTAAGTTAAAATAACAGCGCGATAGTTAGAGCGCACAGCGCAGTGCTGCATGCAAAAGTCTCATGACGTCTTATGACGTGGTCCACATCCCAACAGGCACTCTAACACACTAGTATATTTCAAAGTTCTATTGAATAAAGGCCCATCCCACCCACCTCCTTAGCTGCTAGTAACAATACCAGACAAAAAACGGAGGGGTGGGGGAAGGGGACATGACTAGGATGCATAGGACCTTCATTAGGCTAATGAAGATTACAGGTAAGTAATGGTTCATTACCCCCTCATTGGACCTCCTCATCCCAGTCATCAATATGTGAGGACTCCACAAGCCCAATAAAACAAGCTTGACAGAGAATCAGCAGGAAAACCAATTCTTTAATCAGTCAAGCTTTTGTCATTGCTGCCTTTACAACACAATCAGCAAGATTACCCACTTAAGCATGCAACACATCTAGATGATAGTGCTTAATAAAAGTTTAATGTGATTGCCAGGTGGCAGCTCTACAAACTTCCTGTACAGTAAAACCCCTGCAGCCTCAGCTCATGAAGTTGAAACAGACCTCGTAGACAACCCTGAACCTGAACTGGAGTGTCCAGACCTATGGACCTATTGGACTGAAATATCGCCTGCCCTGCCCCTCTACTGAGCGTGGAGGTAGCAAACTTTTTCCCCTTATTGCTCTGCCAAAAAAGACAAACAAAACAGTAGAAAGGGAAACGTCCTCTGAAGATCTCTCCAAAAATCCAAAGACGATGGAACCAGATCAAAATCTCCCTCAGGAAAAAGTTGGAAGATAACCTACTGTTGTAAACAGAACTAGAAAGATATTTTGAGAACTAATATTTGATCCAGCCTGAGTATAATCTTATCAGGCAGGATTAACAAGTAGGGATAGGATATCAATAAAGACCCCTTCTCCCTGAATCTCAGGGCTGAAGTAATGGCTAGAAGAAAAACCATTTAAGCAGATAACCAAATCATGTCTGCATCAAGAAAATGTTTAAAAGGGGGCAATTGTAGACCCTGAAGAACAGTAGGTAAGTAGCATGAAGAAACAGTTACTGGAAACACTAGGCGACAAACTGAAAAACTCTACAACAGATGAACCACCAAAGGAACTATGCATTCCAGATCCTTCCAGAACCCCAACAGGCTCTAATTACCACCCACTAAGCAGCCAACATAGAGGGGCCATATTCTTAAAAAGAATTGTCCTCAGAAATACAAGAATCTGAACCCGATCCCCCCTTACCTAGGCTAGCCTATGAATGCACAACACTTAAAAAGGAGCACCAGTTTTTATTTAAGGACTTAAGAGTGGATCCTTTATGGAACTTTTGAATATTCACTGCCAACAGAAGACAAGAGCATCCCATAGTCTCCAATGCTAAATGCTCAAGAGCCAAGAAAGCAATTTTAGCTGATGGAGGCAGGGTAATGAAAGAACTGGATACTGAAACGGGAACGGATTCACCGGCAACCTGACAAAGATGCCCTGGGACAATCAAGGCAACACAGGGAACCAATGGTGACGAGGCTAAAAGGGACCATCAATATTACCAACACCTTGTCCTCCCGAATCAGAAGCAGCACCCTGAGGAGCAGGAGAATCAAAGGGACACATACAGAAGACCCGAGGGCCAAGGGATTGAAAGTGCATCCACCACCCAAGCCTGTTAACAAACCACTTCTAGACAAAATCTCGAAAGGAAGGCATTGTGAGGAGAGGGAAAAAGGTTGATCCATGGATCCCTGAACAGGAGACAAATGTCACAGAAGAGAGGCCTTGACAGATGGTAAAGGACTGAGGAGTGCAGATTATGGATCAAACAGTCGGCATGATAATTGAGCTGATCCTGGATGTTGAAACATCGCAATGAGAAGAGTCTCCCCTCGTGAACAAATCAGAATGGATAGATAATTGAGAGTGATGCTCTGTGTACCCTCCTGCCAATTCAAATAGCAACGCATCACCTCATTCTCAGTACAAATCAGCAGATTCACACCCAGCACCTGGGACTGAAACGCCTGAACTGCCTCCACAATCACTGCCAACTGGAGGAGCAAACCCTGTCCCTCTGAGACCAGTGTTCATTTGTTTCCAAAAGACACCAGAGTGGCCTCCCAACCCCACAGACTTGCACCCATTGTCAATCATAATGGAGGAGGAAGCTGAAAACTGACACTCTTCTCCAAGTTGGCCATGTTCAGCCAGCAATCCAAGCTCTGAGCCGGAACAGGAGAAGGGGGTACTAGGAAATCGTAATCTGCAAGGAAGCGATCCCAGTGGGACAACAGGTAATTGATGAAAGGTTTTAGATGTAGAATAGCCCAAGGGGTGGAGGTCATCAGTCCATGCCCTGGACCCTCAACCAACTCCACACTGAAGCATCCTGCTGGTACAAGGGGACCCTCAGATGTTTTAGAAGAGTCTCTCTTCAAGAAGAAGGCAGAAAAACGTCCCATACTGTGTGCCACATATTGCACCGATAAACTGCAGCTGTTTGATAGGGGCCTGTTGAGACTATACAAAGTTCAGTATGATTCCTAATTGTTGAAGGAGACCATCTCTCCAACTCTGCCAGAGCCTTCGAAAGAGAGGAAGCATAGAATAACAATCCTCAAAGTATGGAAACACTGTGAACCTCTGAAGCTGTAAATCGCCCACAACTGGAACCAATACCTTGGTGAAGGTTAATGGAGCAGTCAACAGACCGAATGGAATTGGAAATGAACATTGTTCACCCCAAATCTTAGACACCTCTGACTTGCTGCATGGATCAGGTTGTGACAATATGCATCCTCTAAATCTAAGGTTGTCAAAATTTCACCTTGCTCATTGAGAGGAATGATGGCCTGCAAAGTGTTCATACGAGACGGCTCTACCGTCACCAACTTGTTTGCATTCTTTAAATGCAGGATTGGCTGGAAGTAACCATCTGGCTTGGGGATAAAGCAAAGAATGGAGGAAAAGCCCAGCCCCTCTTCTGCGGATGGTACTTGCAACAAGCACTCGCTTGAATGTTGAACAGTTTCTCCACCCCTAACAACATTGCTCCTCATATTTGAGGGATTATTGACAATGGAGTTGCATGAAACTGACCCACTGGAGGAAGCCCTACAAAGGGAATTGATAACCCCAGCTGATGATTGAGAGAACCCATTGGTCTGATATCAGCTGGAGCCCGCTACTGAACGAGGAAAACCCAAAGTCTGGCCCCAAAGTTGGAATAGTCACTTTTAACTTGCTCCCTAAGTGAGTTGATTCTGGGGTTGGGATTTATTGGAAAACTCAGCTCCCCGACCACGACCCCGTCCTCGAAAGAGATGTCAACACATTCTGAAAATTCTGTTTGTGTAAGAAAGAGGGTTTTTTTTTGACTGATTGAAAATGTTTTCATATTTTCTTTTCTTCAGCCAGTCTCTGAACCATATTGTTCAAATCGGCCCCAAATAACTTTGGTACATCAAACGGCAAAGTATGAATCAACAACCTCTGTGTCGATTCCTGTCGCCATGGTTTAGTCCACAGGGACCTGCACCCTGCCACTGCAGCACCTGAAGAGGAGGAAAATGCCCACACGATTTCAAAAGAGGCATCTTTTAGGAATTATGCCAAAACCTCCATATGAGCCAGGGCAGGCATTGGGTCCCCTATTCCAGAGGCAAACAAATAATCTCTCAAAGTCCTTAATGAGAACCTGTGATGAGTAGGCCAACAGTATTGCACTGGCCCTCATTCCAAACTTAGAGGCTGCCTAACCCCTCTTTAAATCTGGCTAAACCTTTTTTTCAACTGAACCCTGAAAGAGTCGCCTCCTCAGATGACAAAGAGAAGGAAGATGCCATCGAAGTCTAAATGGTTTAGACCTTTGGAATCTGTGGATACTGATCCTCCAATTGATCCAGGGAATTTTGCTTGCTCAAAAAAACAGGAAATGCCTTGCTAATCAACACCCTTCCATTCCTTAGCAAGGAAAATCGTGCACAACAGATGAACAACACTGTGAATAAAACTCATTGTTAACTAAGTTTTTGTTTCACATCCAAGGACCTCACTTATATGTGCCAGCATTTCAGAAAAAAACCGTCCCCTGCACATCTAAAATCTTTATTTTACAATATTGTAGAAGTCGATATTTTGACTGCAATATTTTTCCAGGACGATATTTTGGTCCTCAGTATTCTGTCACACAACCTTCACTGCTTGGAGCGACATCACATCCCAAAGGTATGTTGTTAATGTATTTTAGAACCCCCTCGACGCCACTAGCATCCTCCTTTACGTAGCTCAGCTTTTTTTTTAAAAATAGTGCTACTTAAAGGAATAATACATTCGTCTAAATTAATTTACTTCTAACTGTAATTGTGTCTCTAATGCTTAATTAAGCATAATAAAATGTAATGTTATGAAATGATGGTTCTTAATTTGTCGCTTGATTATCATATTAAACAAAACCAGTAGTTGATTTAAATTGCTATCGCATTAAAATTACATTGAACCACATACGTGTCCTTAACATAACCCTACTACTAACCCCAACCCTAGATGATTGCAAATTGTATTTAATTGAATGAAATTGTAAAACATGTATTTATTTGAACTAGCTGACAAAATATTACCCTGACCTTAAAACGAGTGCAGCACGATGCTCCAGACTCTTCATTTTCTGGGCTGCGGGGAGGGCCTTAAACAGCACGTCTTCCGGCAGCATGTTCTCCTTTATTCTGGTGTCTATACTTCTCTTCCCTTTACTGGGTGTCGTCTCGGTGCCCTCTCAGATGGCGTTGACCTGCAGATCCGTATAAACTTCAGTGACTCGCTTAGCTCATTGGGTAAGACTTCATCAGGTTCCATAAAGCGGGGCCTCGTGATAAATGTACGCCCCTACTGCAGCAAAATCTTGATGTGTCAAATAAAAATATTAAGGTCTTTGGATTTGTAAGATTTCCTGCTTGTTGTTACCATGGCCTGGGCTTCCCGTCCTTTCAGCTTCACCTCTCTTTTACAGTATTCCAACCTGCCCAAACTGCCCCTTTCTGCTGCTTCCTGACACCAGCACACCTGCTGCCTTCTCGCAAGGACAAAATACACCCAAACTACAACAATCTGTACAATAGCACAAGCAAGAGCACAGCTGCACGGGAAAAACAAGCATTTGCGCAGCAATAGGTCTCGCATTTGATAGAGTTTGAGCTATTGGCATTGTAAATGACAATGCCTTTTATTTAAGCGTTTTGAAATGCTGCGAGCGGTGCGTAAACACACACTTTGCACTTATAGTCCTTGCTTTCACTAAGCAAGGCTGGCAATAACTGTGCCTCTCTTTTTTTTTTAAAAAACAAATTTTATTCGTCAAAAGGCACATATAAAGCAGGGCTCTGTAACCCAGAGACTTCTGCACAATAAACGTATAGCAGCATGACTTTGACTTTCTTTGTGATAAGATAAAGGAAAAAATGAAGAGCAATACAAATGAGAAAAAACAAATGAAAACTCCAACCCAACACCCCCCGCCAGACTAACAGTCTCTCAGGCGCAGCACAGCAATGGAATATGCACCACAACATATCACTGCAGTATACAAGCACACAATAATCTACAGTATGCACCAGCAGGGTAGAATTAAACTGGATTGAGGGGCCCTGCTGCAGGGACCGGCTCCAGCTGCAGGCCTCAGTAGTCCGCCCACCGCTTCCAAACCTTGAATTGTTTTGAGGGCACCCTCTTGCAGTAAAGATGGGGAGCTCCAAACCCATGCAGAAGTCCAGACCCCTCTTCCATGCCGACATCGGTGGTGCCAGTGCTTTCCATGCCCTAGCAATCTCTATCTTCGCAAGGGTGAACCCAAGAAACATAAGATGACGTTTGTAGATATTGCCCCCTATCCCTTCCATGACATGCAAGAGCACCAGCTTCGGCAAGCAGGGTAGGTCCCAGCCGGACACCTCAGAAAGGCAGATCACAACCCCTCTCCAGAACAGAGACAGGAAAAAACAGTGCTAAACAATGTGTATCAATTTTCCCTCCTCCCGTTCGCACCTGGGACCTGAGCCCCACCCTCCACAAACGAGCCCGTGTAAAGAAGACCTGATGAAGATATTTGAATTGGATGAGGTGCAAATGTACTGCTATAGGTGTCCAACGCAGGGGCCAGGGCCCCCGTCAAGTCCTCTTCATCAGGTGGACCCACATCTCCCTCCCCGGCCCCCTAAGCCTCTACAGTGTGGGAAAGCAGTGAGTAACCAGGGATTGGTAAATCTTAGAGATCTTATGGTCCTGAAGGTCCCCCATGAACACCTTTGCTTCTATCGGACTGAACTCCGCCAGTGACTCCAAGCCCTCAAGACTAGGGGAGAGGGTGTGCCGGAACTGGAGATATTTATAGAATTGGGTTCTCGACATGTGGAAGTCTTTTTGTAAATCCTGAAAGGACTTCAGGACCGACCCATGCATTACGTTACCCAGCGAAGAGACACCAATGCCATCCCATCCTTGAAACCCTGATAGAGTAACTAATTGTGGCAGACGCCCATTATGCCATAAAGGGGTCTCCCTCGTCAGTGTGTTCCACCACCCCACCCTCCGCAAGGCCTGCTGCTCAATGTGGAAAACCACCTTCGTTACTGAAGGCAATAAATTACGTATTGGCGCAGAGTACAGTATTGTGTGTAGGGAGAAATCCCCCATAAGATGCAGTTCAACCGCATAGGTAGGGTCATCTATGTCCCCATACCACCTTTAGTTCTAGAAAAGCAGGTGAAAGGCCATATAGTATGATAATATATTAGAAGTTGCCAACCCACCAAAATACGTAGAGAGGAAGCATGTCCGTAAGGCAACTCTTGCCGCTCCCCCGGCCCATAGAAATTGACTCAAGGCAGCATTAACTTGCCTGAACCATCTGGGGGAAATCGGGTAGGGGTGATTCTGCCATTGGCACAATAAATGGGGGAGGGAGACCATGTTAAAGATGGGCCATCTACCGTATATAGACAGTGGCATGTGAGACCAAGTCTTGAGATCTTCCCGCACACGTTCCCAAACAGGTACCATATTCCTTTCCCATGACACTGCAGGAGAGTCTGACAGGAAAACCCAGAGATACTTCATCCCACCAGTAACCACTCGAACCGACGAAGCCCAGGAGCCCAGAACCGACGCATCTCCAAGAATCCATAGGGTAGACATGTGAGTATTCGGGTAAAGACCCGACGATTCCCCGAAGACTTGCATAAGCCGCAGCAAGCTCAGCTCCATCCTATCCACATCCATAAGAAATAATAAAATGTCGTCAGCGTACAATGCAATACAATCAGAAAATCCGGATGCCCATTCAAAGCCAGTCACCTGTGCATCCACACGCACCCAGGCAGCCAGGGGTTCAACAGCCAGTGCAAAGAAATATGGAGACAGGGGGCAACCCTGTTGGGTGCCCTGTCCAAAGGAAAAGGTCGAGGAGGTAGAGCCAGCAACCCGTACCGACGCAGTGAGGTCAGTATAGAATATGGCCAGGCAGGACAAGAAGGGCAGTCCAAGATTCAGCCTACATAATAGCGCAAATAGACACTCCCTACTAAGGGAGTCGAATGCCCTGTCCAGCTCAGCCAGCAGTAGCGCCGGCCGGTCACGTAGCCGCCGAATGGCCGCAACAGCAACTTGTGCCCATCGAATATTATTTCGAGTCACCCTCTGGGGCATAAACCCTGCCTTTTCTGGGTGCACTAGTGTAGTAATGTGGGACCGCAGGCGGTTGAAAAGCGCCTTGGCCAATATTTTAGCCTCGGCATTGAGGATAGAGATGGGGCGATATGAAGCGTGTTGATCTGGGGGTCAGCCAAGCTTATGAAACACCACCACCATCTCTGTGTGTCTCCAATCACAAGGAAGACAGCCCCGGCCACAAGACTCCTCTTCCACGCTGAGGTAATGGGGCCCAAGCTGAGGAAAGTACTTCTTGAAAAATTCACTGGGAAATCTGTTTGCCGATGGAGTATTACCAGAATTAAGATCCGCCAGAGCGGCCCCCATTTCCTCCACTGTGAGCGGTAAGTCTAGCTCAGCCCTCGCTTCATCAGACAATACCCAAGGTTGTCCAAAAAGCGGCCTATCACTTCTTCGTGTAGACATTCTTTGGGGGGCATATAGCTCTGCAAAATATGTGGAGAAACTTTCAGCAATGTCTGGGGGGTCTACAATGGGGCACACCATCTGGGCCAACTATGCGTGGAAGGGACTGGGGATGAAACATCCCCTGACACAAGCGATGAATCACCTTACTAGACATATCTCTCCACTGATACACCCTACCGCGTGTCGCCAGCCAGGCAAGGCAGGCCCAATCCAAAAGAAAAGCGGCATAGTTCTGATGCACCAGTGGCAATTGTCGCCGGGCCTGCTCCCCCCATCCCCCCTACTGTGAAGCTCTAGGGCCGGAATGTTAGCCGTGTCCTGCAGGCTGCAGCGCAAAAGGAAATGTCAACACCTCGTATAGTGAGCTTAAACGCCTCCCACAGGGGTTCAACCCGAGAAACCGATCCCACATTCAGTGTTAAGTAGTGATCAAGAGCTCTGTCCATGTTCTCCCTATAGTCCTTTTTCTGGAGGTTCCAAGTCGAGAGGCGCCAGCGGAAATGTTGCCTCACCCAGCCCATCTGTACCGTAATGGCAATCGGCGAGTGATTAGAAACCCAGCGGAAGAATATCAGCCTCAATTGAAGAGCAGCAATGGACCCCCCACGGCCTCCCAACGATCACTGGATGTATCTTTACATCGTTCCAGTCGCCCCAACCATGGAGAATCTATCAGGCATATCCGCCCATAGTGACATAAGCCGCTCACTAAACCCAATGAAAGCGGAGGGGGGCATAGACACATCCCAATACCACAGGCTCCTCCCTGATCATACGCTGCAGGAACAAATACCGCCCCTGAGTGTCTGCCCACATCTTAACGTGTGTATATGGAACTTGGTGGTGAATCAAGATTGCCACGCACCGTGACCCCCACACAAACCCCAAGTGGAACATCTGGATGTAGCCATAACGCTGTAGGTAGAGTGCCTTCGAACCCATAAGGTGTGTTTCTTGTAGCAAGAATATGTTGGCATGGGCCCTTTTAGCCTGTTGAAGTATGGCCCCGTGTTTGATTTTGTCCAGGGCCCCCCTGACATTCCAGCTCGCTATTCGGATGGTACCGGGAGGCACCAGCATGCTATCGGGTGGGACAGCCATGAAAGACCCTGGTAGTATGTGGTTGTGCACAGGAAAGTATGCGGTGCATGCATAGAGGCCGTACATTATTGTAGCAAAGTGTGACTGGAAAACGAAAACAAGAATAACCCAACAATCCCAACCCTATACCTCAAGAATGATGGAGTATCTGTCATGGTGGGTGCATCCTGCAGACCCCAACAGGGAGTCCCGGGACACCTCGACCAATGGATCCTCAACTTGCAGCCCATGAGCAACAGGCACCCTCTCCGTCTGGTAAAGTCCAACAGAGAAACCGGCCCTGATATGGGCTCCTTCGTTCAAAGCAACAATGTCAAAGTCACACTGGACTGCTTTGTCCCCCTTTCATTATGAAGCCAATGTAGACTGCCAGGAGGCCGCCAGGCAGGACTGAGATCGGTGACTGGACCTGGAGCTTCTGCAACACTTAAGCTTTGTTTGAGGCTGCCTTGCTGGACAAGGAGTCTGATTCCCACCTGGGCAGTGTGTGTGGACGCAACTTCACTGATTCATCTGTCCATTAAAACACTTCTTCCGACGAGTCGAAAAAGTGGGTGTGGGATCGGTACACCACCCGCAGCCATGCAGGATACAGCAGGGCATATGGTAGTTTGAGATCCCAAAGTCGAGCCTTGGCCGCCAAGAAGGATTGCCTCTGTTGCTGGACCAGCTTCATGTAGTCAGGAAAAATCAGTATGCAACATTTTCAAAGAACAGGGGTTCCTTGGCTCTGGCCTGCTTGAGAATGACGTCACGGTCATTATAGTTCAGCAACTTTGCGATGACCAGCCTCGGGTGGGCCCCAGGCATCGGCTTCTGCATAAGAGCTCTGTGGGCACGCTCCACCACAAAGCAACGGGACAAGGACTCCGGGGGAAGCCAGCTCTCCAGCCACTGAGTTAGAAACACCTCCATTTTCCCCCCTCACATCCCTCCGGGAAGCCCCCAAAGCAAAGGTTGTTACACCTGGCTCATCCTTCGACATCTTCAACTCATGCCGCCAGGCCCTGTTGCATTGTCTTTAGCATAGCGACCCACTGCTGTAGGGTGGTAACATCATCCTCCATCCCAGAGATTCGTGTTTCAGCCTCTGTGATACAGGCCACCGCATTTTGCAGATCTGGCTGAAGTAGCATAACATCGGAGGCAACCGCCCTGATTTTGACATCCAGGGCATCCCGGGACTGTGTAATAGCGGCTATAAGTCCGGCACACCTTCCTGCGCCCCCCCAGGCACAGCAGCAGCAGCCCCAGGGCCCATATATTTGTCAAGTGTGCTCTGTTTGGCAAAACTCCCGCTTACCTTGTCTCTCGTCATGGGGGCTACGGAGTCCTCCCACTCTCAGGAGACCTGCCACTGATCCACCAAGCCACCGTGCAGGGAGAGGGGAAGCAATCTCCCTCGTTCGTAATGGGCAGGCACAACCCCTATGGTCCAGAAAATAGCAAGTGATGAGGGGCCACTGAGAGGTAGATACGGGCCCACGCGACCCATGCGGCCACCGATCGGGTACCACCTGCCAGCAGAGAGGGGAGCACAGCAAAAGAGGGGGGCCCCAGAGATGTCCAAAATCAAACTAACAGTGCTCACGGGCAGCTGCACGCTGCAGAAAAGTTACAGTAGAAGGGTAAACCCATTAAAGTCACTGGGACCTGGGTGTAATGCGATACAATAGAAGAGGGGTCCCAGTACATATTATTAAATCAAAAAGAGGTCATTCATAAGATTATTTATACATTCCCGCTGCGGAAAGGCCACACTGCCTTGTTGAAACCCCCTACGCTGACTACAGGGGTGGCTATGGATGCAACTGGTGGAGCTCTCAGCCAGGGAGCCAGGAGGGGTCACTAACACACTTCCAAGGGCCCTTTCAGGAGTCCACCACCAGCCTCCACGAAGCGCAGCTGCGGCCAAGGGCTGCTGAGGACTCCGGGCGTCCCATAGGCCGCATGCATCGCCGCCAACTCGTGCGACCCAAAATGGGGCCCCGGCTGTAGTATGCTTGTTGAGTAAATAAGAGATGAAATCCAAGTAGAGGATTAACCATTAGAGGTTTAATGTCAAGAGTAAATCAACCCACGACCAGTAAAGATGAGTAACAGGCTCGTAATGATCGTGACATAGTAAACATGGCATTCTAAGAACACACAGTAAGAACTCGTATATAACATTCCTTAAAGAGAACAAGAATACTAAATGCAATGCATACTACACATCCTTCCCCAATAAATAAACCCAAAACTACAGATAAAAAACAGTTACAGAAAAAAAAACACTTTCATAAGAAAAAGAAATACTAATTCAAAACATAATCATGGAGTCTCACAGGAACAGATCTGATTCTGCGACCGACCACCCTACCATCCCCCGCACCAATGGTATTGGAAACAGGTTGTAAAGTGGGAAGGGAAGAAAGATTATTTGAATCCCCATAAGCAAATAACGAAGAATCAGGAACAACATTTGCTGAACAATTGACAGGAGCAGATGGAACAGATGGAATCATTGAAGACTCTCCAACACCAAACCACTCAGTACTCAAATCATCGGATAAATCCGAAGTCTGCTTGTTAGAGGAAATAATCCTAGCCTGTTGATCAGAAATCTTAATGAGAGCATTCTTGTTCCACCAACCTCTTTCAAATAAAAGAGCTGCAGATCGAGAGACTTTTAACACTTTGACAGGAGCAGAAAATTTGGACTGACCCTTAGTGATTTTAACAGGTTTCTTAATAATAACCCAATCACCTGAAACAAGAGGCTTTTCAGTAACATGCATACGTTTGTCGTAATTGCCTTTGTAACTTTCCTGTTTCATTTTAACACGATTACTAATCTTAGCTAAATCAACATTGACAAGGGAACTCTTCATCAACCAAGAAGGATTCAATCTAGAAGTGGGAATCCTACCACGAAGTAAAACAAAAGGAGATACTCCTGTGGTACTGTGCGGGGTACAATTATAGTTCCAGATTTTCTCATACAGAAAATCAGAAATATCAAGTTTGTTAGCACAAGCTGTTTGAACAGCTTCCTTCAACAAACGGTTTGCTCTTTCTACAAGACCATTTGATGCAGGACTGTAAAGAGGAACTAAAATATGCTTGACATCTAAATTATTTAAAAACATATTCACATCCTGTGAAACAAAGTGTGATCCGTTATCGGAAACAATTTCATGTGGAGTACCATCGATAAAAAATAAACGCTTTAAAAATGAAATCACAGCACAAGAATTAGGATTCTTAACAAAAGAAAAATATATCCATTTAGAAAAGTAATCAATGACCACAATCAAAAATTTAAGGTTATCATTAAAAACAGAAAATGGGCCAGAAAAATCTATGGCAATTTTTTGCCAAGGAGCCTCAGGCCATTCTACTGGAACAAGTGGTGAATTAGACAACTTCCAATGTTTATCTGAGCATAAACATTGTGGACATTGGTTGACAAATGATTTAACCTGATTATCAATACCAGGCCACCAATAAGTGGTTTTGATTTTATTTGTGGTACCAGTAACCGGGATGAGACTCATGTGCCACAGAAATAATGGATTGTCTGATGCTAACAGGTGGGACAAATTTGTCTTGCCTAAACAAAATGTCACCTGACACAGACAACTCAGATGCAACTTGTGCAAAATGTTTCTCCTCCGTTGACATACTTCTATCCCTGGGCCAACCTTTAATCAAAAATCTCTTAACATTCAGTAGGCAGGAATCATTATCCATTCCATTTAACCAATCTTGTTTAGTGATCTTACTTCCTTGAAGAGCATCATCAACAGCAAAAACACACTCTAAGTCAGAATTAACCAATTTACATGTGGACAAAGGAATACGTGATAAACAATCCGCGCGGATGTTTTTACCACCAGGTAAATATTTTATCTCAAAATTGAATTCTTGAAGTCGTGCCAATAATCTAACTAAACGAGAAGAAGCTCTATTGGAGGAACTTTCCCCAAGCATATAAATTAAAGGCTTGTGGTCTGGGTACAAAAGAAACCTAGTTCCCCAAATATACATTCGAAATTTTTCGACCGACCACCCTACCATCCCCCGCACCAATGGTATTGGAACCTAAATGGTTGAAAAGAATAGCTCTTTTTCTCGATGCAGGATAATCCAAAGCATCTATAGCTTCTAAATAGTTTGTGAATACACGTAACCATTTGTGCCATGGTGTTGGAGGCTTGCCAGGAGTAATTAAAAATGAAGGAGGTGCCACAATTCCATTGTTGTTATTTCCAGAAGTTGCCATAATAAAATAAAATTAAATGACAATTCACAGAAAGAAAAAAAAATCTTACTTGTCAGTCTTTATAATAATAGTCAGCTCACACGATCTTTTTGTCTAAACAAGAACCGACTATAATCTCAATAGTCGCGTAGATTTGACAAATTCACCGTTAATATAAGAAGATGGCCGTCGACGTGCTTGTATTGGTGACGCTACGCGCTGGAAGCGTAAACAAAGCAGGTTGCTATGGAGCACATTCCGTGATGACGTCTTACTGATCGACGTGCTGCGCGTGTGCAAGCGTCGCGTGACAGACAACAAGTCGGCTAGATGCGCGAGACCAGAACGCCTCTCGCGTTTGAATAAACGGTGTTGCCAGGCCCACGTTAAGAAGATCGTTTTCAGGTAATTTGAGAAAGACGAAATGACTTACAGTTTCTGTAGTAGTCCCGTTAAATAAGGACGCAGTTTCACAGTCAAAATCCAAATTGCCTGAATCGGTTTAGACGCGGTGGCTTAAAAGTTCAAAAGCTGATCGGCTCACGTCGGTGGGTTTGATCTTAACAAGCTTCAAATCGTTTTCAAATCGTCGCCAATAAATGTAGTATGCTTTTTGAGTAAATAAGAGATGAAATCCAAGTAGAGGATTAACCATTAGAGGTTTAATGTCAAGAGTAAATCAACCCACGACCAGTAAAGATGAGTAACAGGCTCGTAATGATCGTGACATAGTAAACATGGCATTCTAAGAACACACAGTAAGAACTCGTATATAACATTCCTTAAAGAGAACAAGAATACTAAATGCAATACATACTACACCGGCTCAACCCCGATCCCCCAACAGCTTGGCCGTCGGACACGGTCCCCGGCACCACCCCCTCTTGTTGCCCCAACAGTTCGATGCAACCGCCGACACACCAACTTGCCTGCCGTTGCGGCCCGGTAAGGCCACCGATTGCTTCGCCTCTACCCCGGCGGAAGAGTGGGGGAGGGGGCCGCCTCACACATGATGCTTGTGGCAGAACCCAAAGAGCTGCCGCAGCCCGACACCCCCACCGCACCGGCAAAGCTCGCGGGCTCCCGGGCACTGTCTCAGCGCTCCAACGAGGGCCTCAGGCGCAGCACACTCCGCCCACCAGCTGCTGCTCCAAGCCTTAAAGCCACAGCTCAGGACAGCCTCCTCCGGGCCAGGTTCTGGGCCTCAGCCACCGCGGCACTCTGGGCAGAGGAATTGGGCTGGAACGGGTGCAGATCGCAGTCCTCACTCGAGCCCCACTCGGGACATGATCCGGGTAGACCAAGGAGAATGGAGGAGCAGGATAAGTATAGGATAATCGCCTAGGCTGGACGGAGCTTGCCTAGCACACATCCGCCATCATTGCTTGCTAGGCCACGCCTCCCCAATAACTGTGCCTCTTTTACTTTTAGCGTTGCTTCTCATAAGGAAGGAATGAATACAAAGCGAGTGTTTACACACCACTTCCAGGTTTTCAAAACACATGAATAAAATGCATTGCTATTTACAATGACAACAGCACACACTCTCAAAATGCGAGCCATATTGTATGGCAAATGCTTGTTTTGTTTTATGAGTGGAAAATATAATAGACTGTGGGCCTCATGTATGAGGTTTTGCTGTAAGGCAGCGCAGCAAGCCTTCCTGTTGCGCTTCCCTATGCCAAAAGAAAAGGGCAGGAATGCTCTGTACCTATAAGATTCGGCGCATACCTGTCCTTTTCCCCTGCACTGGTGCACAATGGGCTGCCGTGCTCCAACGCAGGCACCTTTGCACCATGGTGTAAGGGTGCCTGCGTTGCGGGATGGTTATTTTTGTACAGGAAGGGAAACCTTTCTGTACAAAAATAATCACAAGACGCTTTTTCCTCTTTCTATGTGTGCTGCAAAATGCAGCCCACTTAGAAAAAGGAAACCCGAGGAGAAATAAAGATATGTCTCCTTGTTGTGCCTCCCTTATGCCTCCCCTGGCGAGGCGTAAGCTTTTGGTGCTGCCTCAGATTTACAATTTCCTGTAAATCTGGGGCAGTGTCAAAAGGCCATGGGTGTTGCTGGGAACGCCCCGAACAACACCCATTGTGCCCCCTTCAACAAAGAATACTGTGTTAAAGGGACTGATATTTTTTAGGCAGCATTAAGCCAAAAAAAGTGACTTAGTGCTGCCTGATAAATATCACGCATGCTTCTGCGCCACAGAACGTCACGTCACAAAAAGTGACGTTCCGGGGGCGCAAGGAGTCTCATAAATGATGCCCCTTATCTGTAAGACCTCTGCCATTAGTGCTTGACCCAGTGTTTGTGGAGCCAGCAAACAATCTGTTTTCTCCACATAATTATTGAGACTTGATACTTGTGTGTGGCGGGTCACTAGAGCGTGCGCCTGTGTTAAAAAAATAACCTTTCTAGTGTCCTCTTCATTGCTCTTAGAGTGCAAAATATTCTGTTCAAATTTAAATTTACAAAATACATAACAATAGTTGCTCAAAGCAGAACATTCATCCTACGGGTCACGGGAGGAGTAAAAGTTTTTCCTATGTTGAAAGCATGCACTCCACTGGAGGTGAAAGGATGCACCTAAACAAGCATTAGTTGACAGGAAAAACGCCTCTGAGCAAGATGTTATTGGTAGTGTTTCAAGAAAGCGTTTTTTTTTTGCAGCTTTTTTTATACACGAACTGGTAGCTAAGGCAGTGGAGGTCTTTACATAAACACAAGTTACATTACTCTAGGCCAGATTATTTTTTTTTGAGAGGTAGGTAGATTAAGTCATTTGCCCAGAAACATAGGATGCTGAGCCAAAGCCAAGACTTGAACCTGGTTCTGCGGTTTCAAAGTATGCACAGTATATATAGCCAATGTGTGATTGTCTATAATCCCCTAAAAAGTTGGTCTCACTTTTTTGGACTTCATGCTTACAATCAAATACCTACAAATCATTGAAATTTGTCAGCTATTATGAGCTATTATGAGCTACATAATCATATTCCCCTTCTGTGCGCGTCTCATGGCCTCACACAAACTGTCACAGATAACATCACAAATTGATCATCAGTCACATCTGTACTGGAATTTATAAGATTGTTTTCATACCATTTATCCTGTGATTTGACCAAATAACTATAATACCGAATCAGTATGATTCAGTATTTAAGAGTCGGTAAACTGGGATTACCTACATCTGGCCCTTGGTGAGCTGCACTCATGTCTTTGTAATCCAACCTCTTAATTAGGTTGGTTTCAGGTAAAACATATGATAAATAAAGTTGGACTGAGCAATGACCTTGCGGAACACCGTGGGTGAAGATGTTAAATTCTGAACATAAACTTGTACATTCGACGGCTTGGGACTGGTCATACATATAAAAGGAATTTGAACCATGTCATGGATGACTATCATGGTAAAACGATGAAAGTGAATATTACGAGCAATCCTTTCAAATACTTCTGACAAATCTAACAGGATCCTGGACGCACAGTGTCCTAGTTAACGAAATTTAAAATGTTATCTATTAAAGAAACTAAGGTATACTCTGTACTATGAAGAGGTCGAAAGACAAATTAAATGGGGTCATGAATGTGATGTTTCTACAAAAATTAGGAGAACAGCAAATTAATCTCCTTCCCATAAATATTTATTGGTAAGAGTAGCCATGAAATACAGTGGACATTTCTCACTCCAGATGGATTTGCGATATGGTGTTTTTTTGTAATGAGGGAGCAACCATAGCATGTTAACAGCTTGGTGGGGCTCTTCTTTCCTTTCGGACTACTTTTCACTTCTCGTACATATTGTAAGAATCACTAATTGCTGCATGTGAATAGGGCAAAACTCCAATGGAGAACCAGAGGTAATAGATAATTACTGCACCTAATACAATCTGGGTGCAGATTTTATCTGGTATGAAAATGACTGGCTGTTCTGAGGTTTAGCTTTCAAATTTTGGCATAACATGAAGTTTTGGTGTTTTAAACATACAAATCTGCAAGTTCTGGTATTTATTGGGATTTTTAACACTTTAAATTCCAACACCTTTTACCTTCAACATTTTAACATGTGTTTTAGACTTTTGTGATACATAAATTGCATAGGGCATATGGCCAAGCCCCAATCGCAACTGGAACATCACTTTTTATGACGTTCCTGTGGTTATAGGGGCCTTGCCTTATGTACAAGGCAGCGTTAAGCCATTTAACATTGCTTAACGCTGCCTTGCTCATAGGGAACCCTTTCACGCTATGTTCAGCGTGAAAGGGGCGTGCAGTGGGTGTTGGGGTGGGCGTTCCACAGCAACATCCATTGTATTTGACGCTGCCCCCATAGTACAAGTGTGGCGTACATAGGTGGCGAAACGAGGAGAAATGCATTATTTCTCCTTGTTTTTGCTTTTTCCATATGTGCTGCCTTGTGCAGCACACATGGAAAAAGCTAAATGCCATGGCTAGTTTATGTACAGGAATGTTCCCCTTCCTCTACATAGACACACCTTTTTAAAAATACAATGAAGCAGAAAATTACAAAATGGTATTTTAGTGTTGGGTATGTTCAGGAAGGGACACCTTCCTACACATAACCAATCTTTCCCTGCACACAGCACCCTTGCACTCTGGTGCTAGGGTGCCTCCATTGGCCCTAAGTTGTGAACCTTAGTGCCGTCGTAGAGGGAAACACAATGCTACACCACATCCTTGTAAATATGGTGCAGTCTTGCTTTTCTGAAGTGGCGGAGTGTGTCGTTAAGCCCAGGAGGCTAACGACACGCTTCGCCACTTTGTCATATATATGTCCCACAGTGAGATAAACCCTGCGTAAGTCGTAATTATGACCCCCCCATGGAAACAGCATTATTCTCAGTGATCAGAATGTTATGTCCAACTCATAATAAGCACCTAAGGGTGTGGGAAATCAGCGAACTTCTCTTCTGCCAGTTTCAGGAACTTCTTTTGAAACTGTTATCTGCACTGAGAACTTGGTAAAGTATTAAAAGTCAAACTGGTGAAAATCTTGCAAACCCTTTGTTTTCCAGGCACAATTTTTTGGCAAATTTCACATACTTTTTAGAAAGCTGTAGAATTGGAAACTTTACTCTAATCCTTCATTGGTATTTTAATTCAACGTACCCTATGTTTTCTCAAAATGTGCACGGGAAGAGGGGCAGGGCTGGATTGGCAAATAGGGCAATCAAGCTATGCCTAATGGACTGGTCTGGTAGCCTGTTGTATGGCTATGTGGGTGATTTGTACTGCTGATTACCCAGATATTACCATAAACATTGCCTGCAGCAAGCGTAAATGCAGGCAATTTTCACATACCTTGAAAAACACAAATACTGTGCGTCTTTACAAATTCAAAACCGTCCTGATGTGCAAATGTAGGACTTTTTTTTAGCAATCTGGTTCCCTAAAAGAGGCCGCTTTTATTTTGGTGCCCTGGCCTATTTTATGTCCTAGTGTGATCCTGAAGAAGGGCAAAGGAAATACTTCCAGTTTCAAAACGAGCACATAGGCGTGCCAAATCCAGGTATGAGCTGATTTACGTGAACAGGGCATTTTATGTAACTGACTCCCAAACAAACAATGGCATTGTTTGAACTATACAAATATCGGAACATTGGATTGTGGAGATCTCCATTAAAGACAATGACGACCCTCGAGCCGGTAATGGCTGGTTCAGACCTTCTACTGCAACAGTCCAATGTTTGTCTTTGTGTTTCTCCCTGTTTATTTCAGATCATTCCACCAGCAGTGGTTGGAATATTATATTAGCCATATAGTCACATATGCTCAGACTATAAAAGTTGTTAAAAGTTCTCACCCTCATTAATGCCCTCACCTACTGGTGGTAACTGAGGCTCTATGGGCCTCATTTACGAGAAGTGGCGCATCGCTGCGTGAAAGCAGCGATGCGCCACTTCTCAGTGCGCCCTCCTTGCAACACCAATGATGTGTCATATTTACAATATGACGCATCATGTCACAAGGAAGGACAGATACGTCAGTATAACTGACATATCTGTCACTGCTAAAAGTGACCCATTGTTGGAGTTGTGTCGGAAGCCTGACTCAAGTCCAGCAATGTTCCTTTCACATGGGGCAAGTGCCATGTGAATGAGTCTGCATCGCCCTTACGCCTGCCTCAAGGTGTTGACGTATTGGCGTCCTAGAAGTGGCGCAGCTAAATCTCATAAATTTTGCAGCGCCACTCGTAAGACCCTTTCTTGCGGGGATACGCCCACCCTGCTTACATTATACCTGGCACAGGTATAATGTAGCTCAGGGGTTTACAAGTGACTCATCTACCTAGATGCGTCACTTCATAAATATGGCGCAACATGGCGCATGTTTTACTCCACTGGTGCGTCACAAAAAGTGACGCAATAGTGGTGCAAAGTGATACAGGGGCTCATAAATGAGCCCCTGGGTTTCTAGCAAACATTATTGCTCTGGGCAGTGGGCGAAAACGGTTAAGTGAAGCCATTTAAAAACAGACGTTTGAGGTTCTTCATAGATCAAAGGTATCCTTCGCTTTTTAACATTACCAGCAGAACCACCTTCCAGGGCTTCCAGGTTACATTTGGTGAATGATGATCAAGTATCGAATATGTTTATACTTTTCTTCTTCTTTATGTCTTTATTTCTGCAATTTTGCCATAAAAGAGATCACAGCATAATAAAAGTTTAAAAACAATACGGTAATAACGAGTTATCAAATACATCAACTCGCAATACAAGCAGGATAGTGTAACGTTTGTCACAGTGCCCCATGGGCTAAAACATAAGATTTAATCATAAATTCAACCTAAAAAAGGGAATGGAATGCAGCCTACCAACCACTTAGGAAATTGCCACCATAAAAATGTAAACCAGTAGAATAAAATGTAATCGGTATTAATAAACAATCTACGCCTAAGCCACATTGATTCCAGAAATTTCGCTACAGCAAAGACAATTGCAGGTGATAAGTCGTTTTAAAAATCCTATATGCCTGCAAACAATGTCTGAGACCCAAATTTATGCAAGTGGGTATGATCCAGTACCTTCTTGCTTTATCATAAACTGGACAAAAAAACCTTATATGTATATCATTTTCCTGCTCATAATTGCAACCAGGGCAGTTTTTTGAGGAGGTCGGGGACCATTTACTTGTAAAATTTCTAATCGGCAATGTGGCATACCTCCATTGCAAATATAGTTTCCTGGTAATTTTACTTTTACTATTTGAGCTGAAAAGTATAAATAGCTGAAATGCTCATAATAGCATCAGGAAGAGAGAAAAACAATGGCAAAGGCAGAGAGAGGCATTACTTATCTATTTTCATCAAGAGCTAGACCTTATATTTAGAAAAGCCAATACAGACGCTTAAAAAAGTGTTGCATGAAATTCACTGTACATATCAATCTGTATACACTGTATGTCGAGACTTGCGGGGATTGATTATTAATTCGCAAGCGACAATTGGCTCCAAAAAACTTTTCGTGCCTGTTAAACCTCTTTCTTGACTTACTTTCTTCTCTTATTCTATGGTTTTTCTATTTTTTGGGATAGGTACAGGATTGTGCCCTATCTAAATGTTCTTATGTGACCCTCTTCAGGTCAACTAAATTCTTGTTATCTCTAAAATAAAATATTCCTCGCCCGGCTGGGCTTGGAAGCTGAACTATAGTACTTATTGTGGTCTATAGATTTATTCACTTTTCTATTGCGACTCCTTAGGACCCCTGTTCCCTCTAATAAATACAGACTGCCTCAACAGAAGTGGCTGTAAGAAAAGTTTGTGGTATTATCATTAAAGGGAAGGAAAGAGGCAAGTCGAAAAGTTAGGGAATTCATTTAAAAGCGAGAACGTGTATTGAGTAAATTAAATGCTCAGAATGAGAGAAGAGAAGTTTAATTGGTCATTGATACCACATCTCCCGCTAGACTACAAACATTAGCAACAACATGCACATCGAGTGATGTGCCCAGAGAATTCGAAAGGAAATAACAGCTGTCAGTCAACATGCCAAGTTCTCTAATTCTTCCTGGAAGGCAGAGATCATTATACTCATGCAGGCTTCAAGAACTGAAATTGTATGCCAGGGGGACAGTAGCAGACAATAGCCCAAAATAGGAAAAATGTACCCTGGGCTTTGTTGTGCCGATGACTCTGTTCAGTGGCGTGTATCTCTTCAGATCCAATACTCGCGCCATTGTGAGTGTCGCATAGGATGCAGGCTGAACCCCGCACCATAAATTTGCGCAATTTAGAAGCAACAAAAGGCCCCTTAATATGCTTCCACCAGCTGCTGCATTCTTTTGTACATCTTTCTGTACCAAAACAACGGAATTGAAATGCAGTCTGAGTTTTGATTCTCCCCGAGATATTTTCATGTCCATCTCTGACACCTTTACCCTTTCTTCTTGTTTCTGACAGGCAGTGCGCTTTTTGATTCGAAAGCCTTGTAATGAAGAAACGAATGAAAAGAAAGGTACATCACTTGCACGTTTTCTTCACATTCTCCTAGCCCATTTAAAGAGAAAAAGCGAAAAGCGTTGAATACCCCGTCAAGATATGTAGCCATTGGAATGAAAGGGCTACTACCAGAGGGTTGCCATTGACTAATTGTGAACATGGGGCACAATTAACCTGCCAGAGACCTTTTGAAACAGGCTCATCGTATCATGGGGCAGTTTCCCAAAAGATGCTGGTCTTTGCTGCACAGGGAGAAGAAAGCAGAGGAAAGGTATATTTACTAAATATGGCCTACTGCTGCTGTCTTACCCTGTGCTGATGGGTTTTAAGGCCCCCTACCGACAGGTACACATTTTGCACCATAGATTTTTTTTTTATTGGTAATACACCATGCCAGTACAAAATACTGTACTTGGGCAGACTTTAAACATTTCCCGCATGGGCTTTGTGCCTATACAGTGCAGCACACATTCAATGTGTAATATGTTAGGAGAAATAAAAAGAGTTCTCCTTCTTCGCACCTACCTCAAGGCCTCAAGGAGGAGTTATTATAGTATCCATTGTGCTTTGCATGCGTGGGAAAACAGAGAGAGACTAATGTTTTTAAGTACATTAAAATCCACCTCAAAGTTAACTGCAATATTTCCAGCTGCAAAAGGTTTTTGAATCTCTCATCTCTCTGCAGTCTTTGGAGGCTAGCTTGCTTCTTGTCACGATTGGGAGTTTCATTTACAGAGAAGACATTTAAACTCAGTATTCAAAATCTCAGAAGATGTGTTAGCCCTTTATGTTGTGGGAAAGGCAATTTCCATAGCGGTCTTGCTTAACCCCTTCACAGCTAAGCCTTTTCGGCCCTTGTGCTAAGCTTTTTTTTTGGCTATTTGGACAAGTTTGTGCTAAGGCCCCTGTAACTTTTTGTCCATATAAGGTATTCATGCCAAATTTACATCCTTTTCTTTCAACATCTTGAGGATTCCAAAGGAACCCAGGAGGAAGGGAATGCGAAAAAAGAACTACAGAAGAAACCATCTGTTTTATTTCTCATCCTTGACATTAAAATCCGCTCCGATTGTAGAATTTGCAGATTTTTTTGCAACTTCGCGTTCTGTGTAAACTGCGGGGTTACTGAAAACTCAGCGCTACGCAGCAGAGAGGATTTTTTTTTTTGTTCACGCTTTCAAAATGCGTTTTTGAGCGCGCAGAAGCGACTTACCGGGATCCCTGCGTTCGCTGGTGAGATTTCCTATCCGTTCGCGTGTGCCAGGAGATTTGCTAGCCAGTCGCACGGTCCCGCAAGAGTGTGCGATCACGAACACGTCATTCGGACACGCCATCTGATATCCGGTGGAAGTTCTGTGAAGATCGCGATGCCGAACATGCAGAATTTGCAATCTGTAGAAGAATATCTCTCGAGCGGCATAAAACCTTCTCGAAAATTATGATTTGGATGACAAAAACTCCTCAGATTGACATTTGGCTGAACTTGTTTGTGCAAGGAGTCCTTTTTCTTTTTTAACTTTATTTTAAGAAGAAGGAAGTGCCCCAGAGTCTCCAAATTCCTGTTCCTGTCCAGCAAGCTCCACCCAGTGATTTGTCAATGTCCTGTTCGCTTTTCATTTAGATGTGGAGCTGGAAGGATCATTCTTTGTACCTGCTGCATCATATATCATTGGATTTGAGGATTTTGGGATTTGGGATTTTACAAGTAAGTTTGAGAATTGGTGTTGTGTGTTTGATTGGGGCATTGCAGCTACTTTTTTTTTATACTTTTCATCTTTTTTAAAATGTTGTGGGTGGCCTGTAGTTTCAGTAGGGGCCTAGGGCCAGATGTAGGTAACCAAATACTGGTCGGTAACGGCCGAAAATACCAAATTTCGGCCGTTACGGACCGGTATTTGAATATTTAGATGTAGGGGTCAAAAAAACTTCCGAATCGGTAATTTTACCGAATCGGTAATTTTACTGAATCAGTAATTTTACAGAATCTGTAAATTTACCGAATCGGTAAATATGAAATGGAAAAAATTACTTTTGAGATGTAGGTAACCTCTAAAATACTGAATATGCCTGAAATTCGGTATTTAAGAGTCTGTATTTACCAGGGATTGAAGCAGGTGGTAATCAGGTGCAGGCTATAAAAAAGGCCCCAAAATGCAACAGTTTGATCAGAATGGCGGCATTCTATGTGATAGCGAGGCGGCTACGGCTACCGGCAGAAGGAGAAAGGGTCTGGAGAAGGGAGGAGCAGGTCTACAGGCAGAGGATCACCCTATTCCAACTAACTGAGGCAGAGATCCTACAAAGGTACAGGCTATACCCGCAAACCATCCTGCATTTGATCAGGGACCTGTACCCACTTTTGGAGCACCCAACCCCAAGGGTGCACGTCATCCCACCCCATGTGCAGATGCTGTGTAGCCTACACCTGCTTGCCTCTGGGAGTTACCAGAGTGTGATTGCTGCGGTAGGTGGGGTGTCCCAGAGCTGCCTATCCCGTTTCCTTTGGAAGTTCATAGAGGCCATGATGCAGAGAATGCATCATTACATCAGATTCCCTGAAACTCACACAGAACTGCTCAGGACCAAGACAGACTTCTATCAAATAGCACATTTCCCCAACATTATCGGCTGTATTGATGGCACCCACATCCCAATTTGCCCACCTGCTGCCACAAAGGACATTTACAGAAACAGGAAGTCAACCCACACAATAAATGTACAGGCAATCTGTGATGCAAACTACATTATTACGGACATAGTGGCCAAGTTCCCAGGAAGTACCCACGACTCCTACATCTTTCAGAACAGTGGGATCTACACACGTCTGACAGCAGGCGAATTTGGAAAAGGATACCTGCTAGGTAAAACACTGTGACACACCCTGATAGATATTGCAGATGTATGTGTATGTGTGCATGTGAGTAATGTATTTTTCATTTTCAAATAGGGGATAGTTCACATGCTGTCCGCTCCTTCATCCTGACACCCTACCTCAACCCTACAACCCCCAGCCAGAGGCGATACAATAGAGCACACAAATCAACCAGGAACATTGTGGAGTGCACCTTTGGGCTGTTGAAAAGCAGGTTCCGCTGCCTCCACAAAAGTGGAGGGGCACACCAGTATACACCAATAACCTGCTGTAAGATGATTGCAAATTGCACAATGTTGCACAACCTTGTGACTAAGAAGGGCACCGAGGTGGAATTGAGCGACTATGAGGACCATGATGATGAACATGCACTGCCTGAACCCAACACAACAGGAGTTGCTACACCAACAGACGACAGACACAGATGGGCAGAGATCACACGCAACTACTTTTAAGTAAGTAATGAGACACAGACAGGTGGAGTATGCACCCAACGTAGTTTAATATTTGGCACTAAGCAGGCATTCAAAAGCACAAATGTGCAACACAAATGTCATCCATGTAATAATGGTAGTCCTGGGTCACTTCCCCATTAACTAAAAAAGTCATTTCCGCCCATGCCTACCAGTGCCAGATGTAAGTGGCTGGCTTTCTTCACAGTGCGTTTGGGCTGTTGGCTCACCATGGCGCCTGCTACTCCTCCATGTCTCCACAACAAGGGTGCTTGTCATGCTGCTCCTACTGGTGCTTTCCTCACTTTCTGGGACGTCCAGGGCAGCAGTTTGTGTGTCTGTGCATTCATCATCAGCTCTACAGCACTGGTCAAACTAGCAATGCCCCTAGACACCTAATTGCTGTTGTGGGTGAGTCCCTCTTGCAAGTTAATGCATCGTCTGCATAGCAGGGAAGTGGCTGTGGCCAGGCAGTTTATTGCTTTACTTTGCTGCTGCACACGCTGCCTCTCCTTGTGTCTTGCTAACATGTTCTGGTCCAGTTTGCTGCACAGAAGCTTCACTGATTGTGTCATGTCCGCATCCCTGCAGCCATCTCCTTGTTAACATCGACCAGTTCTCTAATGCCCTTCCCTTTATCTTCCACATTTGTGTTCAGGTTCCTCATCTGGCGTTGCACAGACAGGATGGCCTTCCCCTGCATCCTTTGGATTTTCACCATGCTACCCTCAAGCCCACGGAAGACACTGGGACCCTCCACATAAGCTGCTACAATACTTTCTCTGTGCCTGCGGCGTCTGCTACCTGTACGGACAACCACTGCACTGGACTGCTGTGTGGCAGGGCTACCTTCCCCAGGCAAGGTTGGCGTGGCATCCCCCTCCATGTCACCCGCTGATGACTCCATTTGGACAAGTGGGCCAACTACATGCCTCCGGCTCTTATGTGGTACAGGAGTTGTCAGAGGCAGTGATGCAGGCAGTTCAGTTGAGGACAGTAGCAGAGGGGAACCTGAACGTTCTGGGGATGCCAGCAGATGTGGAGACATTTCTGGGTCTTGGGATGGTGGCTGTGTAGTTGGTGCACCTGTGTCCTCTGTGACATTCTCTGCAGTTGGCCCTGGCTCCTGGCTGTCATCCCTCTCTGGTGCCATGCCTTCCGTCTCCCTGGTAAGCCTGCGAGATGTCTCGCCTGTGGACAGATAAGCGTACATTAGCTTGGTGCAACTGCCTCACAGCCACTACAATTAAATAATTTTCACTTATATAATGTACATGTTGCTTGCGCTTCACTATGTCTGAAATGATTTGCCTAATATGTTGCTTGCTGTGCTGTATGACATGGTCCTTAATTTATTGACTACATGTGCCATAATGCATTGCTCCTGTATAGTGCTAGCTTTACTGGACAGTGGTTAACTTTGCCACATAGGGTAAAGGGAAGGCTGATGGGGTGGGGGTGATTGCTGTGCATGCGTCTTACCTTTTCTGGTGGCAGCTCTGACTGAGCTGTCTGCATCTCCCAGTCCACAGACGCACTCTGGTTAAATTGTGGACCCCACTAGCTCCTCCAGGTCAGTCAGGGGGGTGCACGGTTCTTCCCTCCTCCAGTTTTGTTTGCCTGTTTGTGGAGCTCAGCAAATATTTTCTTTGTCAGGCTCCTGAGGTCATACCACCTTTTTTTTAGGTCATCTATGTCCATTGGAGTCACTCCGACAGCATTTACCTCTGTTGAATGTCCAGCCAAATCTACCTTTTGGCAGATTCAGCCACAGTCAGGGACAGCTTGCCAAACAATTCTGGTGTTCCTTCACCACCTCCTCCACAAGGACCTGCAGCTCCATGTTGCTAAATTTAATTTTCCTTTGATGGGCCAAAAGGCCAATAGGAATGAATGGGAAATACCGATTCGGTAAATAGCGATTCGGTAAATACCGAATGGCAGGTTCCGATTTTTACCAATTCGGTAAAAAATACTGATTTTTTTACCTACATTGCATTTACCGATTGTAAAATACCGAATCGGTAAAATTCGGTATTTTAGAGTTGGTAAAATCCATTTACCTAAATCTAGCCCCTAGTTCTTTTTCTTTGTATGTACATTTTCTACTAGTTTTGTTTAATAAAGGAAACGTTGCAAAGTTCACCAAATTTGCTCAAACTTTAGCAACCAATTTGCAACATTTATTTAATTCACTAGCCCAGTAGTCTGCCAATAGGACTTTCAGCCAGTAGGCTACTCATGTGTGCTTGAAACAACTGATTCTGTGGTGTTTGTTGAATTTAAACATCATTTAGGGCATGGATGGCTGTGGATTGAATTACAATATTATTTTTTTCTCACTTCTTTCATGTGTGTTAAATAAATACCTTTGTTGGATTTGTGTGTGTGGTGTGGTTGTTGTGGACCTTGCAAACCTTTTTTAGCCCTGTGGATTTTTGTTTTTGTAATTTTGCATTAAAGCTGTGTTGGTTTAGAATGCCTCCTTTGTCTGGACATATAATAGGCCTGCTTGAGTTCATTTTGTTCCAGGCCTCCTACTTGTTGTGACTGTGAGTGACTATGTGGCTGGTTGCCATTTTGTGGTGGTAGTTTAGCAGTGTGCTGCTTTTGCCATATAGGCCTACATGTCTTTCCTTTGTTCCTCTTGGCTTATGCTTCTTGTTGTTGTGGCATGACCATGTGGCTGGTGGCCATTTTGTGAAGCCAGGCAATTTTTTTGCCATAGGCCTGCATTGTCTGGCTTCCCTTTCTTGTTGTTGTGGGGGCCTGGTCATGTGGCTGGCGGCCATTTTGTGGAGCCAGCCAGTGTGCTTGTGCCATATGCCTGCATTGTCTGTTTTTCCTTTCTTGTTGTTGTGGTGACCTGGCAATATGGCTGGTGGCCATTTTGTTAAGCCAGGCAGCATGTTTTTGCCATAGGCCTGCATTGTCTGTCTTCCCTTTCTTGTTGTTGTGGTGGCCTGGCCATGTGGCTGGCGACCACTTTGTGGACACAAAAAACAAACTGTAGAAAAAGGGTCTGAGGGGAGCCTTTTAAAGACCTGCTTGCATCCTATCCCCCAAATCTCTAATCATAAAACACAAAGGATGCCAAGGGTCTAGAAAACATTGTCAGCTCACTCAATAAGTAGTGTGCGAACACTGGTACATAAATGTAAATATATATGTGTGCGTGCTATAAGAAGAGAGATATATAGATATAGAAACCCATCAGCCCACCCATTGGCGGAGACTCGTCATCTGGGTTGTTTTGTACAGATTGGTACCATCCATACTTAGCCCACTATGTAATTGTGGGATAGTGATGTGGATTCAACCAGAGCGAGAAAGATGTCTCAGCTGAAGGGTCAAAAGTTGCAGTGCATGAGAAAGGTGTGAATACAAAATGTAAAGGTGATTAAAATTGCCTATTGTTATGCCAAAGAAAGATTAAAATTCTTGTTGGTGTGGTGGCCTGGCCATGTGGCTGGTGGCCATTTGGTGAAACCAGGCAGTGTGCTTTTGCCATAGGCATGCATTGTCTGTCTTCCCTTTCTTGTTGTTGTGGGTGGCATGGCCATGTGGCTAGCAGCCATTTTTTGAAGCCAGTCAGTGTGCTTTTGTCCTAGGCCAGCAAGCTTGTGACCTAGTCTGCCAATAGACCTTTCAGCCAGTAGGCCCAGAACTGCTCTTGGGTGCATGAAACAACTGTTTCTGTGGTGTCTGTTGAATTTAAACATTATTAAGGGCATGTATGGCATTGGATTAAATTGCAAAATGTGTTTTTTGGGGTATTTAACTTTTTTTGATGTGTGTTAAATGAATGCCTATGTTTGATGTGTGTGCGGTGTGGTTGTACTTGTGTTATGCAACTTTCCAACCTTTTTTAGCCCTGTGGATTTTCGTTTTTGCAATTTTGCAATAAAGCTGTGTTGCTTTAGCTGCCTCCTTTGTCTGGACATATAATAGACTTACTTGAGTTCATTGTTTTCCAGGCCTCCTTCTTGTTGTGACTGTGAGTGACCATATGGCTGGTGGCCATTTTGTGTTGGCAGTTTAGCAGTGTGCGGCTTTTGCCATATAGGCCTGCATGTCTCTCCTTTGTTTCTCTTGGCTAATGTTTCTTGTTGTTTTGGCCTGGCCATGTGATTGGTGGCCATTTTATAAGGCCAAGCAGTGTGCTTTTGCCATAGGCCTGCATTGTCTGTCTTCCATTTCTTGTTGTTGTGGGTGGCCTGCCATGTGGCTGGCAGCCATTTTGTGGAGTCAGCCAGTGTGCTTTTGCACTAGTCCTGAAAGCTTGTGGCCTAGTCTGCCAATAGGCCTTTCAACCAGTAGTCCCAAAGCTACTCATGGGTGCATAAAAACAACTGTTTCTGTGGTGTCTGTTGAATTTAAACATCATTTAGGGCATGGATGGCATTGGATTGAATTGCAAAATTTGTTTTTTGAGTGGTATTTCACATTTATTTTTTGATGTGTGTTAAATAAATACCTTTGTTGGGTGTGTGTATGGTGTGGCTGTACTTGTGTTGTGTAACTTTCCAACTTTTTTAGCCCGGTGGATTTTTGTTTTTGCATTAAAGCTGTGTTGTTTAGCAATCATGCCTCCTTTGTCTGGCCATATTATAGGCCTGCTTGAGCTCATTGTTTTCCAGGCCTCCTGCTTGTTGTGACTGTAAGTGACCATGTGGCTGGTGGCCATTTTGTGGTGGTAGTTTATTAGTGTGCTGCTTTTGCCATCTAGGCCTGCATGTCTTTCCTTTGTTCATCTTGGCATATACTTCTTGTTGTTGTGGCATGGCCATGTGGCTGGTGGCCATTTTGTGAATTGATTTGGATGAGATGTATGCACTGCTCGTTTTTCACTTGTTTACCAAATGCCGTTGGACCCTCGGCATTACCTTCTAGTGCACCAACAAAATTAAGTAACCTATAGCAAAAACAAGTGAAAAACGAGCAGTGCATACATCTCATCCAAATCAATTTATGTACTCACAGTGTCCTGCGGATGTATAGCACGCAATCAATTAAACTAACACACTTCAGCTTTCAAGATGAGTAACTACGAGGAGATCTCCAAAAGTACAGAAGCCAGAGCCTCAACCTTTGCATTTGAATCTAAAGATGCAGACCAAATCTACTCTTTAATCAGGGAGGAGCTCACCCAGGAAACCACAGGGCGGTCAAAGGAACAAAACATCAGACAATTATTATATTTATCCAAAAGGAGAACTAACCAACAGCTACATGCTAGCACTCTCATCAAATATCACCGGAACTTACGCATACCACGCGGACTCCGAATTGCATTAAAACCGTCCCTATGCAAACATTCAAAAAAGTTTCAGGAACGCTGGTACGAAATTTTGAACAAATGTTCCTTGGACTTAATTCTCTTAATCATTCAAGAATTATCCACCATCTTAGAGGAACTCACTGCAGAAATAGAGGAAACTACTACAGAACTATCTAAAATGATGTCAGATGAAGAATTAACAACTACCCTAAACGACATTAAGAGCCAAATAGATCGCCATCATAAAGAAATAAATGAGCGAAAAATTCGCAAATTCAAAAGAGATACTTTAGATTATCGTTTAGGAGAAGTATATACATGGGCAGAAGTATATGCACAAAAACGTCGAAGTCGTCCATATAATTCCAACACTGAGACATCTTCATCGGACAGCGATACGAGCCAAAGAGCACGTAAGTCACAACCTACACCAGTCACCCAAGACAAAACATCTGCAGAAGAACCAACTACCAGTAAAGTCACTGAAACAAGTCCTTTTTTAGACCAAGGCCAAACACAAGAAGGAGACCCAGGCGAGGGTCCGGCAAAAGACAAAGACAGGGATCCACCAAACACCAGAAGTATGACCGTGATTGCCAAAGAGAAGGAGAAGGAGAAGAAAACCAAAAAGAACCTTCCACAAAACACCTAGTTATTAACATCAGTGATCATCAACTTAGCCCATATGAACTGGATTTACTACAAAAAGGCACATCATTTATACCGACAACTACATCTGACAATTTGGAATTAGAAGTGAGTTTTTTTAAATTAATGAGAAAACTCAAACTGAGACATTTTTTTGATAATACAATACCTGAGAAACCACCACAACAAAAAGATCAATTAGTAGGATTAAGACCTCACAGTACCTTCCAAGCTCCAACCACTCACAAAACATTGGACCTATTCGAAAATTTAGTGAAACAGGATTTGAAGAAAATCAAACACGTAAAACCAAAAAATAAAAACATCACACAAAAAGATCTTGACACCTTACACAAATTGGCCAGAAATGAGAAAATCACATATACCAAAGCGGATAAAGGTGGCGCCATCGTCATCATGAATACAGAAATGTATAAACAAAAGGTCATAGAACACATTTCAGACGAGAAAACATATTGCAAATTGGATAGAAATCCTACATTGGAATATGCAAAAATTCTGAAGCAAATCGTTCAAGGAGCATTACAACAGGGTATCATTGAAGAAAGAACAAAAAACTTTTTAATCACCAGTGATCCAAAAAGTCCTACATTGAGAATGCAACCGAAAATACATAAAAACATCCATGACCCTCCCATGCGACCGATTGTGTCTACGAGAGGAAGTTTGCATGAACCAGTTGGTCAACTTATAGACCGGTATTGTCAACCCATAGTACAGTCCATGCGCACGTATGTTAAAGACACTACTCAATTTTTACAAATCCTTGAACAAGTGCAATGGGACCCAACACAAAAAATAATTCTATGTACAGCAGATGTCTGCAGCCTATATACTAGTATCCCCCATGATATGGGCATTGAAGCAATGGAAGCGGCTCTTTTGAAGTCAGAATTAGATCATGACTTTCAAATCTTTTTGATGGAACTAATGCACTACACTCTATATCATAGTTACTTCAAAGCAGAGGAATCATGGTACCAACAACTATCTGGCATGGCCATGGGCAATTCAGCAGCCCCAGTGTATGCGAACATTTTCATGGAATGGTATGAAAATCGTCATATACTCTCCAATAATGAATGGACTAAAAACTTGAAACTACTGATTAGATATATCGATGACTACTTCATCATATGGACAAACACCCAAGAGCTACTTCTCATGGAACTAATGAAATTTAATGAGCATGACCAAAGAATACAACTTACATGGAACATTTCTGATATATCTGTCAATTTTCTAGATGTAAAGATAACCATAACACCTGAGGGATTTGTGACCGATCTGTACACGAAACCAACAGACCGAAACAACATGTTGCTACACTCCAGCTTCCATCAACCTAATCTGATTAATAATTTACCATTCTCACAGATGGCTAGAGTGAAACGAATCACTTCGAACAAAAATACACTGAATATCAGACTGGATGAAATGATTCAAAAATTCAAAACGAGAGGTTATCCACAACCGCTATTAGATGAATCTAAAAAGAGGATTGAGCAAATAGAAAGAAAACAGCTACTAACCAGCAAAACCAAACCTCAACAAACAAGAATGGTTGTAGTATCAAAATACTCCACGGTGAGCAAGAAATACAAACAAGCCATTATGAAACACTGGTCAATTCTCAACATGGAACCTGATTTTAACCAATCTTTCAGAGAACCTCCGATCTTTGCATACACTAGAGCCAAAAATCTAGGAGAAATTTTACAACAAAAAACTCCAGTCAACATTACATTCACTGGGACAAAACCCTGTTTAAATTGCGGGAACTGTAACAGTATAATACATGGAAACACCATCAATCATCCCTCCAAAGGTTATCCAATTAAACTAAGAGTGAATGCAACTTGCGAATCAAACAATTTGATTTATGGAATCAGATGCCCCTGTGGCAAAATGTACGTGGGAAAAACAGAGAGACGCATTAAAGTGCGCCTAACGGAACACAGATCGAACATAAGACTAAAGAATACAAAATCAGCATTATCACAACATTTTACAGAAGCAAACCACAACGTTTCACAGATCAAATTCATAATATTGGAAACAGTTCAAAAAATTGAAGGGAGAAACAATAATAACTTCTTATTGATGAGAGAGAATTACTGGATACAAAAATTATCTACCCAGAAACCAATGGGGCTAAACGACAGAATCGAATTCGCTTGTTACCTATGAAGACATATATGAATTGCTTGTATTTTGACTGTATCCTGTGTATACTGCGTGTGTTCACACACTCACTTTTTTGACACCACCTTTATCATCCTTTCTGATGGCTCACAACACTAATTCCCACACCCCTCATGTGATCTTCCTTGGTTCGAATCCCGAGTTTTCCCCATTAACTTTTTTCTTAATATAATTTTTTATTATGATTTTTACAATCTTTAGAGAGTTCAGGTTATCACTAGCGTTATAATAAGCTTTCCGTTATACACGGTTCTGGCCAGAACTATATATCAATGTGCACTTCGGTTTGCACGCGACCACCGACGACCGTTCGATCGCATAGTCTTTCTTCCATGAGCTCATAGCGTCATGAGTCACATGACCGGAACTCATTATAAAAACATACTCGTACAGCTGTTTGATGTACCAGCTCGTACCGACGAGAGGACCCGCGTGGATCGGCATTTACACGCCACAACAGGTTAGTTGCAGAGACGGTTGCCTTTGAGATAGCGTGAACGTTAGAAAGGCCATAGATATGACATAGAGATGCTAGATCTTTGTTCTATTTTTGTATCTTTTCTACAGGTTTCCCTACCTTTGGAAACTTCTGACATGTGAGTCTTAACGAACAGCTTGCATGAACCACATCAATTTCTTAAATATACCCTGCATGCACTTCACGTTATCATGCTTTTTTCCACTCATTTATTAAACTTCCGTTTTAAGCACATTTTTATTGACAAACAAGCACTTATACATTATATACTAGAGAATTTATGTTTGATTAATGTCATTATTATGATTTTTTGACAGTGTCATTTTCCCTGATGAAGGGCACGTTTGCATGCCCGAAATGCATTGGACTGATTGAAATGACAATGTTTGGTACGATGATGAAAATGCCAAAAATCATTGCATTATAAAAGGAAACATATTTGAATGATACCGAATGAATTCAACAATAAATATGATTGAACAATGAAATGAACTTTCAGTGTGGAAGTCTTCTTATGTTATGGAGACGAAACTTTGAGTGCCTACGAAGGGATGGATCTAGAGTATCTTTAGACCCACAACTTGGCCATTTTGTGAAGCCATACATTGTGCTTTTGCCATAGCCTGCATTGTCTGTCTTCCCTTTCTTGTTGATGTGGTGACCTGGCCATGTGGTTGGTGGCCATTTTGTGAAGCCAGGCAGCATGCTTGGCTTGTGGCCTAGTCTGCCAATAGGCCTTTCAGTCAGTAGGCTCAGAACAGCTTATGGGAGCATGAAACAACTGTTTCTGTGGTGTCTGTTGAATTTAAACAGCAATTAGGCCATGGATGGCATTAGATTGAATTGCAAAATGTGTTTTGGGGGTATTTTACTTTTTTTATGTGTTTTAAATAAATGCTTTTCTTGGATGTGTGTGTGGTGTGGTTGTACTTGTGTTGTGTAATTTTCCAACCTTTCTTAGCCTTGTGCATTTTAGTTTTTACATTAAAGTTGTGTTGTTTAGCAATCATGCCTCCGTTGTCTGGCCATATTATGAGCCTGCTTGAGTTCATTGTTTTCCAGGTCTCCTGCTTGTTGTGACTGCGATTGACCATGTGGCTAGTGGCCATTTTGTGGTGGTAGTTTAATAGTGTGTTGCTTTTGCCATATAGGCCTGCATGTCTTTCCTTTGTTCCTCTTGGCTTACTGCTTCCACCCCGTTTGCCAGCTACAGCTCCCTGAATGATTTGATGGGCAAATAAATACCAAACATGTTCCACTTCCTTTATATTTGTATTTATGTTTTTGTTCTTATTATTTTCTATCCTCCCTGAGTGTACACAATATAACATGAAAGCCCCTTTGTCAAAGTCTCACAAATGGTAACACTGTTGTTATGTTTTTATAACTGAATTACTAAAATGTATTCATATAACACTAACAAGTATGACCACCACACACTAAGTTATATATCATATTTGTTTATTTTTACTAGTAGTAATTGAACCACAACAGCAAATGAAACATTTTACTGATATTCTTCTGGCTTCTTTGCTTTGAGTTGCACAAAAGTCTGAAGAGGAGGTGTCATCATCACCCATTGTACTGCCAGACAGAAGTCCTGCTGTGCACAACGTGACGTGTGACCACAGAGATCTCTGCAACTTGTGAAACTGTGTCCTGCTGACATCTGAAGACGATGGCCACAAAGAAACGTACCAGGTCCTCCAGTACCAAGAAAGTTGACAGTGAGAAGAAGGAACAGAAGAAGGAAGAAGTGGCACTTACCAAGACTGGTGTGCCACCCAGGATATTTTTGGGGAAAGAAAAAAATTAAGACTGCAGTAGCGGTGTCTGGGGAGCAAGCTGGGAGCAGCACTTTCGCATCCGTGGGCACACCCCACCAACCTAGGCCCAAGTCCATGAGTGTCACAAATGCAGCCAGTCTAATCGCAAAAATGCCAATGAGCAGTGATGTTGAAACTGATTTATCGTTATCGCAAAGTAGTACCAAATCAACGCAGGAGGAAACTCAGCAGATAAGTCGGCAACAACAGCCGTAACAACAGCCGCATCAACAGCCTCAACCACTGCCCACAATAGTAGTAGTTCCTACTAAAGTAGGGGCAGTTCAGGAAATTGAGCTTCCTGCAGAGGAAGGAGAAGAGCTAGCCACTCTTTCAGAAAATCCATTGTCTTCCAGAACCCCAGCAAGGAAAAGGATGGTTACTCCATCAACTTCTTCTTAAGCCCCTCTTCTGATGATCTAGATGCAACTTGGAAGCCACCAACTCAGTCTGAGAGTAAGACAGGCCATGAGAAAAGGCTAGGGAAAAGTAAGGTTCCAGAAAGCCTTAGAGTTATGCAGGTAGATGTGGAAGAGGAGGATGATGACCATCACTACCGCTCCGTGGAGATGGAGACCGACCCTAACCCATCTCAAATTGCTGTGAGGGATGTGACACGGATACCCCCAACACAGGTAACAACAAAACCACCTCCAGCTTCCATATTTGCATTTGCAATTTCCCGGCAGGGACCTACATCCAGCACAACTACCACCTCAGTAGGTAGTGGTACTGCACAGAGTCAAATTCCAGGCACACCCTCCATTTCATCTGGCATTGCAAGAGGCACCTCCAGCAGCGAAGAAAGTTCACCTACTAAGTTTTGGACTTCTTTTTGGTTAGCAGTAAGGGGGAGAACGTTGCTATATGCTCAATTTGTCAACAAGGTGTTAGTCGGGGTAAGCTTGGCGCAAACTATAGTACCGGAGGCCAATCAACCCACCTGAAAAAACCCCACTTAATCCAATGGGAGGCACACCTTAGCGGCCAAAAAACTGTACCCATTGCTGTTGGTGAGGATGAAGAAGTAGAAGAAAAAGATATGATCGCTGTGGAAGGTGAACAAGAGGGAGACATTTTCTCAGGTACACAAAGTAGCCCTGTCCCCAGCAGTGCAGTGGGACCACTACTGCTCACATCGTCATTAGCCTCAGCAACATCTCAGTGGCAACGTAGTAAGAGTCAGGCTGAGAAACCAAGGCAACAGAGTACCGCAATAAAAAAAAGTGTGGCGTTGAGCCTAACAACATCTGGGTTCAAGAAGTCACCGGCATCAGAAGCACCAGAAAGGAAAAAATTCCAGCCTACCATTAGAAAACTGTTCACACATGAAGTCAGCAAAGAGGAACATACTATGGGCCAAGCTATCCCATTGCTAGAGCAACAGCTGAAGGCGGTGTCTGACACTTACAAGGTGTGGAGGAAAACATTTAAGCATATGTGTTCGTGGAGAGCTTAGCCCTTTGCTTAGCTGAAAATACAAGGCTGGAAACTAAGATTGTGTCAGACAAACATTAAATTTCTGCCACAATTCTGAATCCATGGTACAAATCAGTACTGAACTCTACGTCAATAAATCCATTTTCAGAAGTGGATGTTGCCAAGTACAAAACTTGGATTGCTGAGGTAGCCAGATTCTTTGAAAAAGGACTGCTTGTAAATAAAGACCCACTAGTCCAGCCCACAACAAGTACTGCAGGGCATCAGGCGTCAAGTTCAGCTTCATAGCCTGAGGGCAGTGCATTTGGCTCAGAGTAATCACCAACACTACCAACAACAGCAAGCACAGGGTCATCAGCCCCAGTCAAATCGGCACAGGATTGGTATCTACAGCAAGGGCTTGATAGGTCCAATGCTGATGCAAAGACAAAAGAGGCCCAGCAAAAGCGAAGCACCCCTGAACATTGAGGTGATGATCCAGGCCTATCTGTATGATCCAAAAGAGGTTTACATTGATCAAAACCCATTGGTGTATTGGTATGGGAAAAAGCACAATGGCCAGTCCTCAGCACGCTGGCGATAAATTATCTGGCTTGCCCTGTCGCAAGTGTCTCTTCTGAGCTTGTTTTCAGTGCTGCTGGTGTCATTGTAATAATGAAAATGACCAGTCTCTTGCCCAAAAACATGGAGAGGTTAACCATGATCAAAATGAATCAGCACTTTATTCCACCGGAGTACAAAATACATGAATCACATCAGGAAGGTAAGGACAGCGACTTAGGTAACAGAAGTAGTGTGTTAGATGACCTACTTCTGGTTGAACCACCAGAGTTTGAGCGGAGTTCTACTTCCCTGACAACTAGGATTTCAACGTGTAACTTTCTTTATTCCTTATTTACTTTTATTATTTTGTGTCTGTCTCTGTATTTCTGGTTCAAATCATAACAAATCCATCACCACCGTCTTCTTTTTTTATTGCCATATTGGAGCTGAAGCTGTGTGCCTTTAAGTCCACCCCTCTGAGTCCTGCTCCAATCTCCTGAATCGCCCTAAATCCATTTCACTTAAGCCAGACACTGGCTAGAGAATAGTACAAGAAATGTTGCCTCATCGAGTCCCTCCAACCGATTGGAACATGATGAATATAGCTATCTTCCTCTCCGAGAGGAGAGGGACTGCCCCTTAACTTAAAATGAGAAGGAACAGGTAAGGTTTGGCATGCATTGGAGTATGAGTGATTGGTGTTTGTGTTGCTGTTGTTTATCGTGCAAGAAGTGAAGTCAAAGTGTACTAGTATTTAATCTACACACTTAGGCCCCGATGTAGGTAAACTCCAATTTACCACTTCTTAAATACCGAATCATACCGATTCGGTATTTGAGAAGTTTGCAAATTGGAGGGGGGGAGATGTGGGTATTTCAGAATCGGTAAATACCGAATCTGTAAGATTCGGTATTTACCGATTCTGTAAATACCGAATCGGTATCCCCCATTGATTCCTATGGGCCTTGAAGCCCATAGGAATCAAAGGGCATTACCGAATCGGTATTTACCGATTCGGTAATTACCGATTTCTGCAAGGGTGCAGGGGGTGTCACTTTGACACCCCCTAGCACCCCCAATACAGGCTTGGGTGCCATGTGGCAGGCATACCTGCCCTAGGGGCAGGCCTGCCTGCCACATGGCATAGGTGTGCATGCACACCGGAATCAGTATTTTACCATGAAGTTGTATTTCATGGTAAAATACCGATTCGGTAACACCTGTGGGACTCAGAAGAGTCCCACCTACATTAGGAATTTACCGAATCGGTAGAATTACCGAATCGGTATTTTACCGATTAGGTAATTTTACCGATTCGGTAAATGTGCAGTTACCTACATATGCCCTTGGAAACGGGCACCTACATACCAAATGGCCATTTACCAGTCGGAAACGGCCGAAATTGGCCGTTTCCGACCGGTATTAAGGCTCCTACATCGGGCCCTAAAAAAGTGGTTAAAGTCAATGTTTCCCTTCTTGTTGTTTAGTAACAAAGTTGTACTTCTCCTGCAGGCTGATCCATTGCATTTTTGAATATGGAATCTGGACTCACTCGGTACACTACAGACTGAGTTGGACAACACCATGAGGATGACCACATCTTCACAGTCAGTCAGTTGCATCAGAGATGATTGATGGAATAACTCAGGGTTTTTCAAATCATGAAGTGGTCTAAAAGGTAAAGAACTCAACAACAGCCACAGCAGACCTACATGTCTGTGTAGTAGTGGTGGAGTCGAGTAGTCACAGCTGTACTAGTGGTAGGACTGACAGCCATGCATTGATTTAGTTACTTACTTTGGAAAATGCTATGTTGCTGTATAAGTGTGCTCTGTGACTGTCTGGCTCAGTCAAAATCTAAAGCTAAGTGATGGTTGGGATGGTGCCGTGTGCCTGCTCTGTCCTGTTGCTATTGTAGGTTAATACTGGAAACATACAACAGAGTAGACATGATTTAGCCATGTCGCCACTGAAAATGTTTGCACTCCTCTGTAATTCATGCTTTTTTTTCTTCCTGATTTTTCAATATCCCTTTTGTTTTTCCATCTACACTTACAGGCAGGCCTTTACCCCGTGCTAAACAGAGAAAAACAACTCACACTCACCTGCCAATCTGCATCCGCCAGGCAGGCAGTGGCACCCAAGTTTGACAGACGCAGCGTCCATGAAAGGAAAGACCAAGAAGAATGCCGAGATGCAACTCCCCAATTTGACCAGGATAACATGCAGTAACTTTACGATCATTCTTCATTTTTTAAATAATTTTATTTATTTTTTCTCTCCAATTATTACGACTGTGTGTTTTTTGTTGTTATTATGTTTGCTCTTTGCTTATAATTGATCCCTATGGACATCTTTTAATATTCTTTGCTAGCTTTAAAGGAAGCCTGGTACAACAGAACATACAATGTACGTAATTTGGGTCTCCTTAAGGGCCGACAGGCAAGGCAAATAACCTAAAAATAATTAATAATATACTGCTGTCCTGTACTGTCTACTAGTCCAGTTAGTAAATACTACTTATCATCATTAACCATGAAGTCATCATCATGCATGCATTTCCTTTTACTCCCATAACAGATATATAATGGTCATCTGGCAAGATTGTGTGTGTTCAGTTGTTGTTGTCCATGTTTAGTGTTTGTCTTTGTCAAACCTTTCCCTCAAACACCCCTTCCTAACCATTCATCAAACTCAAACCCTCTTCCCCTGGGCTGTGTGATTTATATTGAGGTGTGACTAAATTAAATTTACACCAATAATTGATCACACACTTGCTGGGGTGGATGTGGTGAAAGCAACACTAGTCCATTTCTATTAAGGCAGGGTGAGGATCTTCTTCTGCTTGCCACTGCACACCCACAGTCATTATATTTGCAAGTCAATTTGTTTCCCAAAAGAACATAATTCATCATAATTAATTGCCGGCATCGATTGGATTCATCATCCCCCTCCTAAGTTACAACATTAAAGGTTATGCTTGTATTGAGTGACTCGAGTCAACTACAGTTTGTAACTTATTGTACTAGGCTATCCCCACCACCATTATGTTTAATTTTACTTTAGCATTGCTAATCATCATTATTATGGTTTCTTGTTTGGCAGTCTTCTTGTATAATGTACTTTGTTCTACTACTCCTTCCAAAGTCTCTCTCAGGCGACTGACTGTCTCCTTTTCTTTTTTTGCAAATCAAATGCTACTGCCAGTGTATACTGTACTACCACCACAACCATGGCATCTTGGAAAAACAAACCATATTCACCATGCAGTCATCTCTGTGCCTAAGTTTAAACAGCAATCACAGGTAAGGGAAGAAGTTTGGGGGAGACATCATTAATAATGGAAATGAATTTATTAATACACACTCACACCCTTGAGTCCAGTTGCATACTGCATAGACTAGAAGAGACTGACAGTACTAGAAGGACAAGTCACTCAGTGAGGATACTGCATCTATCTGTTCGTGTGTTGCAAAATTGGCAGCTTATTTAAATCAAAAGCTGGCTGTGGCCCTGCAGCAGCAAAGAAAGGAAACCTTGTGAAATAAAAGAGTAACCCCCCCCAAAACATTTACATCGTATGTAAAGTTTAAGTATAAATATAATTTAATTCCCTAATAAAATAATCTAATTTAAAAAATCCCACAACACCTGACACACCCCTCTCCCTAACCCCAACAAATGTCCAAAATGATAACAAGTCCAACCAATGTCTGTTAAATAAAATTAAAAAAATGATTGACCATAAATATATAAACCACAACTTTTCCCCAACTTAGCCCAATGCCCACCCACCAAAAAATGGAATAAAAGAGGGCTATCCAATGGGATCTCTACCGGCGGGCTCGCAGTCTCTGGTTAAACGGCAGGACCTTCTTTACCTACTCATTCAGAGGAGCATGCAGTGCTTAAAAGCTTGACAATTGCATCCGTAGGTGGCGCAGCAGTGCTGGATAAAGTGTGGTGGGCGACTGCTAGACAGCAGTGCCGTACCACTCGAGATACCTGGATGGGGCCTGGGGCATTGGTGGAGGCTGCAGCTGCTGCCGCCTCCTTCTCCACCAGAGAACCCAGCCGCTGATATTCATTGCAGATGGCCTCAAGCTTCTGGCACCAAGCCGTGGCTGCCAACTCCTTCCTGTCTGGTTTTAATTTTAGTTGTGAAGGCGTAGCTATAACAAAAAAGAATAAAGACTATTGTAACCAATACTGTTTGAAAAACGGTAACACAAAATTAATTCTACACATAGTGGCACAGTAGCACTAGCAAGCACAGTACATCACATTTGTGGTACCTATGGACTCGAGTACACTAGTTTTTTTCTAGTTTTTTTCTTCTCTCTTGTTTAGCTAAATTAAGTAACCTTGTTATAGCCAGGCATGCCAGCTCATTCAGCTGGCGCCCAAGACAAACATACTCGTGACACAGACTCACATTATTTTTATTTACTACTGTCTGCAGGTGGGGAAGCTGACTAGAAAATCATTTTATTTTTTCTAATATGGGTGGCACTGGCCATACTCCTTTACATCAAGGCCAGGGCAACTGCTCAATTTCACTTTCACCCTTCTCTGACTACTACAACAAGGCAGATGATATCTGATCCAAATGATCTTTTATTAGATATATGGGACAACATGAGGTACTTTGTTTTGATTGATTGTGTAACCATGCAGCAGATAGGCCACCCACGGCAGGCTGACACAGTCGAAAATAAATTAACAGTAGTGAGTGGGCCTCGGAGTCGGAGGGAGGCGCTTGATAACATACATACACAATATATATGCTGTGCTTGGAAACTACTGTGAGTCAAGGAAGTATTCTGAAAATACAAATTCTATTCTCCTTGGCCTTGCTACTGTGGCACTGTTTATATCCTTTTACATTCTCTTCAAAGACTCTTCATACGGTGACAGTCTCCATCTATGCTATGATGAATACCATCCAGGCATTCATCCATTGAAAGTAAACATGTCTATCATTCTTCTTAACATCAAAACAAACCTCAGTTTGTTTCAACAACAACAAACATTAAATTTTTATTTTAAACCACCACCCATGCATCCTTACTGCCTTGCTTGCCCTTGAGTTTGACCCATGAAACACCCCAGAGGATTCTTGCTATCACTCATACAGTTTCATCAACCCAGGCAGGCATCTTTTCTTTCACCTTCCACCCATCCCTCAACCACACATGCATCTGATTCCTAACCGCCACCTATGCATGCATCCCACGTGGCACGTATCCTTCTCTGCCAGTCACATATATTACATCTCGCCTGTCCTTTCTCCTTCCATCCTTCTTTCCCTTTTTGTTCAACCTATCCATCAAGGTAATCTGACTCTAAAGGGCCCATTAGGATGGCGGTCGGAAAATCACCCTGACCGCCATGGAAGCAGAAAACAACCTCCTGCCGGAACCGTGGAAAAACTGGCAGTCAAATTAGGAACAACTGCCAAAAAAGCCCGACCGCTGTGAAAGAAGGCAAAGGAAAACCGCCAGTCGTGGGCGGTGATGTCTAAAATCTGACTGCGGAAGTCGGAAATGCAGCGGAGAATCTACAACCCGCCGCAAGCATAGTGGAAACACCGCACGGGAAATTGAGATATCCCCGATGGTCCCGCGGTACGATCCGCTGTTTCCAACCGCCGCGGTTGCACACTGTAGTGAATGGGAGTGCCAGCAGAAGAGCTGCAGCACAGTCACCGCAGCGAACGATCCACATAAAACCTGGCAGACAATGCTAAAACCCCACAATAATGCCAACCATTGCACAAATCAAAGTAGACACCCCCCAAAGACACAAAAACATCCCAATGAAACAAAAACATGCCAAACTGAAACATGCAATTCCCAGGACAACACCCACAACACACCTGACAGCAAAACCCCATTTGGACATACCCACATAGCTGAGTATAAAACCAGCCCCTTCACTGACCAAAATCCTGTGCAACACCCCAGAAGTGAAGGGCATACACCAGATCTGAGAGAAGAGGCAAAAGAACACAGCACACTAAACACCACCAGCACCAACAAGCCCCCAGCATATAACACACCCCACACACCAACACCACACCCACCACCCACACCCCTGCACCCGCAAACACTTTGCACACCAAACATCATATCCACACATAAAGTGCCAAAATTCTCAGAGAGTGGGTTGACAGTCATGGTAAATGAGATAGTCAGAGTGGAAACACAACCATTTGGTAGCCTGGTCCAACAGACACCATTAGCCACAAGGACACAAATGTGGGAGAGGATAGTACAAAGGGTCAATGCAGAAGGAACCACCCCGCGATCCAAGAAGGAGATCATGAAGCGGTGGCATGATCTGAAGAGGGTTGTCAAAGAGAGGAGGAGCAAGAACTGGAAGCTGCCTAACAGGACTGGCAGAGGCCCTCCCATCCCACCGAAAACATTCACACCATGGGAGGAGAAGATGCTTGCCATACTGCATCCCGAGTGTCTCACAGGAGTATCCCGGGGAATGGAGGCTGGTAAGTACAAAGAAATGTTAACCAACACACTGATATGTACTGTCTTGCACAACCAAAAACCCACACCACCCAAGACAAATCCCATACATCTGTACCACCCACCCACAAAAACCTGTCTCAGAGATCCAACAGTCACTCACTACCATTTACCCTAAACATAGCTACCAACATTACCATGGGAGCATGACCAAAGGCAGCCTGCACCACTACTCCCAACATGCCCCCTGTCCTACCCCCAGCAGGATGGAGTACTTCCTCCCACCCACAGGCAGTTGGAAGCCATTGCATTGTTCACCAAATGAACTAACCGGAGGGTGTTTGGGGGTAGGAGGCCTGTACCAGTATTCCCAAAATGCCCCCTGGCCCACACTCCAGCATGATGGAGCACTTCATCCTACCCACAAGCATGTGGCAGCCATTGCAGTGTTCACCTTCACCTACCAGGTAGGTAGCCTTCTTCTCTGGGAGGGATGTCTGGGGGTGGTGGGCCTGCACTACTACTCCCACCATGCCCCCTGCCCCACACCCCAGCAGGATGGAGCACTCCCTCCCACCCACAAGCATGTGACAGCCATTGCAGTATTCATCGTCACCTAACAGGTAGGTAGCCATCTTCCCAGGGAGGGCTGTTTGGGGATGGGAGGCCTGTACTACTACTACCACCATGCCCTGCGGCCCACACCCCAGCAGGATCGAGCACTCCCTCCTACCCACAAGTATGTGGCAGCCATTGCAGTGTTCACCTTCACCTACCAGGTAGGTAGCCATCTTCTCTGGGAGGGATGTCTGGGGGTGGGGTGGATGCCCTACTACTCCCACAATGCCCCCTGGCCCACACCACACCCCAGCATATTGGAGCACTCCTCCACCCCACCCAGAAGCATGTGTCAGCCATCACACTATCCTCATCAAACTCACAGGTAGATAGCCATCTTCTCTGGGAGGGCTGTCTGGGGGTGGGAGGCCTGCACTACTACTCCCACCATGCCCCCTGTCCCATACCCCAGCAGGATGGAGCACTCCCTCCCACCCACAAGCATGTGGTAGCCATTGTAGTATTCACCTTCACCTAACAGGTAGGTAGCCATCTTCTGTGGGAGGGCTGTCTGGGGGTGGATGGCCTGCACTACTACTCCCACCATGCCCCCTGTCCCACACCCCACTAGGATGGAGCACTCCCTCCCACCCACATTGCAGTGTTCACCTTCACCTAACAGGTAGTTAGCCATCTTCCCTGGGAGGGCTGTTTGGGGGTGGGAGGCCTGCACTACTACTCCCACCATGCCCCCTGCCCCACACCCCAGCACGATGGAGTACTCCCTCCCACCCAAAAGCATGTGGCAGCCATTGCAGTTTTCACCTTCACCTAACAGGTAGGTAGCCATCTTCTCTGGGAGGGCTGTCTGGGGGTGGGAATTCTGCACTACTATACCTACCATGACCCTGTCCCACACCTCAGCAGGATGGAGTACTCCCTCCCACCCACAAACAGTTGGAAGCCATTGCAGTGTTAACCTTCACCTAACAGGTAGGTAGCCATCTTCCCTGGGAGGGCTGTTTGGGGGTGGGAGGCCTGCACTACTACTCCCACCATACCCCCTGGACTACACCCCAGCAGGAGGGAGTATGCCCTCCCACCCACAAGAATGTGGCAGCCATTGCAGTGTTCACCTTCACCTAACAGGTAGGTTTCAATCTTCTCTGGGAGGGCTGTCTGGGGGTGGGAGGCCTGCACTACTACTCCTGCCATGCCCCCTGTCCCACAACCCAACAGGATGGAACACTCCCCCCACCCACAAGCATGTGGCAGCCATTGCAGTGTTCACCTTCACCTAACAGGTTATTATTATTATTTGGGTTTTGTAAAGCGCGTAGTAACCCGTAAGCATCCCATCGCTAAGATCAGGACAGTCAAGAGGGTGACAAAGGGAGGAGATCAAGGGAATAGGTGGGTTTTCAGAAGTTTTCTGAACCGAAGGTAGTCTGGTTCCATCCTTAGAGTACGGGGGAGAGTATTCCACAGGCGGGCTGCGTTCACAGAAAAGCGTCGTCCGCCAGTGCGTGCCCTCTTCACTCTGACAGTGGTGATAAGGTGTTCGTGGTCAGAGCGAAGGGATCTTGTGGCTTTGTAGGGCCTAATGAATTTGTTAAGGATGGGGGGGCCTTTATCCTGCAGGAGTTTATGGGACAGGCAGAGGGCCTTAAATTTGACTCGCTCTCTCACTGAGTTTAGGTGGGCGGTTGTTGGGCCCGAATTAGTGCAGCCCACATCAATGAGACTGAGGTCGACAGGGGGTAGGAAGGCATGAATTTTCTGGATTTTCTCATCAAAGAATTTGACCAGATTGATGCATTTCTCTTCCGAGGTGTTGGAGGTCAGGAAGTTTCTCTGGTCGCGGAACTGGAACTTTGAGTAATTCGTTTAAAATGATAAAGGTTTCCCTGGCGGAGCTGGATGAGTTTTTATCCTTTCCTCAAAGAATGTGCTCTTGGTATTGCGTAAGGCAATTTTGTAGTTTTTTAAGGAGGTGCGGAAGGCGACTTTTTTGTCTATGGATTTATACTTTCTCCATGCGCGCTCTGTTCTTTTGCACTCCTTGCGTAAGAGGTTAAGATCAGGAGTGTACCAGGGAGCCGGGTTCACTCTTTTGACTCGTTTTAGGGTGGTAGTTCTAGGGAGAAGATTGTCCAGTGAGTGGGTGAGCCAGGAGTTGAACTGACTATCCGCAGTGACTGGGTCGGAAGCAAAAGGGGGGTAGTGACCCTGAGCGTGGCAGCCCATTCTTCTGGCGAGACTTTGTGCCAGCGTCGCTCGGTAACCCGGGTTTTAGACGGAAGGGTAGGTGGGACAAAAAGAGGCCAGTGAATGGGTATCAAGAAATGGTCTGTCCAGGGTAGGGGAAAAGGGGAGTGGGTTTTGAGGTCAGAGATGTTGGTGAAAACGGGATCTAGAAGGTGTCCTTTGTCATGGGTGGGCTCTAGATTCACTAGTCGGATACCAAATGACATGAGGTCAAGGAGGAGTTCGGAGGCAGTTGTGTCCTTGGGGTCTAGTAGATGGAGGTTCAAGTCCCCCAGGATTAGAAAGTTAGGAGTAGTAGATGCCATCTGGGTGACTGTGTCAGCAAGAGCGCCAGGGAATTTGGCTGGGGCTCCCGGCGGGCGGTATATCAGTAGACCAGAGAGTGAGGTTGCAGAAGATATCTGTAAGGCAAAGTGGCAACTTTCGCAGTCGTCGATATTACCATCATTGGTTCTACAGGAGAATTGCTCTCTGCAGATTATTGCCAGGCCACCTCCTCTGCGGAGGGGTCTATTCTGAGCGTGGATTTGGTAACCAGGTGGTAGAGCATTGACAATGTCAGAGTCAGAGCAGGGGGTGAGCCACGTTTCCGTGAGGAACAGAATGTCAATGGCATGATCATGCACCAGGAGGTTGATTTCGTGGGAGTGTTTAGGAAGGGACCTACAATTGAGAAGGCCGAGCTGTAGGCCGTGGCAATGTGCGACAGTAGGCGCCGGATTGCAGAGGTCACAGTTAATATAAGGTTTTTCTCCTGAGTAGGTGTAGTTACACTTAGAGTTTTTCGGGGGGTTAAGTGCAAGGAGCCTGTCTCTGGTGTAGGTAAGTCGACCAGCAGGAGAATTGGGCATAGTGACTGGGCCTGGGGCCGGCTGGGCCCGGACGGGCCCAGACGGGCTTGCCTTAGGCACGCCCGCTGCGCCCGTCCGCTGCGCGTACGTGGAAAGCACATTACTTATAAGTGGGGTTGGGGGCGTGGCCTAGTGTGAGTGGGCGTGGCCTGCGCTCAGTCTGGGTAATGGCGCCAGAAGCGATTTACGCTCGCCCGGGGCAGCGTTTAACTCGGCTGCGTGGGGGGCCAAGGGTGAGAGGAGAAGCTCAGGAGAGCACTGGTCAGGTAGGCAAACAAGTATTTTTAAAAGTATCGAGTGACACAAATTATTAAAAACAGTTTACCGTACAACACAGAACAAACTCCCGGCTGTGCCTCAGGAGTGCCGCGATCTACAGGCGGGCTCTTAATCAGTCCATTTATGTAGTCGGGGGCGTGGCCTAGTGCGAGTGGGCATGGCCTGCGATCAGGCTGGGTAATGGCACCAGAAGCAATTTACGCTCGCCCGCGGCAGCGTTTAACTCGGCTGCGCGGGGGCCAAGGGTGAGAGGAGAAGCTCAGGAGAGCACTGGTCAGGTAGGCAAACAAGTATTTTTAAAAGTATCGAGTGACACAAATTATTAAAAACAGCTCACAGTACAACACAGAACAAACTCCCGGCTGTGCCTCAGGAGTGCTGCGATCTACAGGCGGGCTCTTAATCAGTCCGTTTATGTAGTCGGGGGCGTGGCCTAGTGCGAGTGGGCGTGGCCTGCAATCAGGCTGGGTAATGGCGCCAGAAGCAATTTACGCTCGCCCGCGGCAGCGTTTAACTCGGCTGCGCGGGGGGGCAAGGGTGAGAGGAGAAGCTCAGGAGAATACTGGTCAGGTAGGCAAACAAGTATTTTTAAAAGTATCGAGTGACACAAATTATTAAAAACAGCTTACAGTACAACACAGAACAAACTCCCGGTTGTGCCTCAGGAGTGCCGCGATCTACAGGCGGGCTCTTAATCAGTCCATTTATGTAGTTGGGGGCGTGGCCTAGTGCGAGTGGGCGTGGCCTGCGATCAGGCTGGGTAATGGCGCCAGAAGCAATTTACGTTCTCCCGCGGCAGCGTCCAACTTGGCCGCGCGGGGGGCCAAGGGCGAGAGGTAGGTAGCCATCTTCTCTGGGAGGGCTGTCTGGGGGTGGGAGGCCTGCACTATTACTCCCACCATGCCCCCTGCACCACACCCCAGCAGGATGGATCATTCCCTCCCACCCACAAGCATGTGGCAGCCATTGTAGTGTTCACCTTCACCTAACAGGTAGGTAGACCGTACGTGCACCCACACATTTGTCACTAATGAAATGCTGCCATATGGCAACAGCAGCCCTCTCATTGCACAAAAATACAGACATACTCTGCTTTACACGCACAGTAGGCACACAAGTTTCAAGTTTCAAGTTTAAAATTTGTATAGCGCACTACTCACCCAGAGGGTCTCAAGGCGCTTGAGGGAGGGGGGGAGCTTTACTTATCTAATATCCAAGTTTTTAGTTGTTTTCTGAAGGAGAGGTGGTTCTGTGTAAGGCGGAGGTGGGTAGGGAGAGAATTCCAAGTCTTGGCCGCTAAGTAGGAGAAGGATATTCCCCCCATGGTGGATCTTTGGATGCGTGGAATTGCGGCGCGGGCTTGATTGGACGATCGTAGTTGGCGGGTGGGGGTGTAAAAGGACAGGCGAGTGTGTTGAGGTATTCGGGTCCTATGTCGTAGAGGGCTTTGTGTGCGTGGGTGAGGAGACGGAACGTTATTCTCTTGTTGACAGGGAGCCAGTGGAGGTCTTTCAGGTGACCGGAAATGCGAGCTTGGCGGGGGATGTCTAGGATGAGTCTGGCTGAGGCGTTTTGGATGCGTTGGAGTTTTTTCTGTAGTTTGGCTGTAGTTCCGGTGTAAAGGGTGTTTCCGCAGTCCAGTCAGCTTGTGACCAGTGCATGGGTGACCGTCTTTCTCGTTTCGGTGGGGATCCAACAGAATATTTTTTGGAGCATACGTAGGATGTTGAAGCATGATGATGAGAGGGCGTTGACTTGTCTGGTCATCAAGAGGGAGGAATCCAAGATGAAGCCCAGGTTACGTGCGTGGTCCGTTGGTATGGGTGTGGTTCCCAGGGCCGGTGGCCACCATGAGTCGTCCCAGGCGGAGGGGGATGATCCTAAGATGAGGACTTCCGTTTTGTCCGAGTTCAGTTTTAAACTGCTGTTCTTCATCCACTCGGCTACTTCTTTCATCCCTTCGTGTAGGTTGGTTTTGGCGGTGTTTTGGTAAGCAAAGGGAACTGTCACAGGTACCAAAGAGTCACACACCAATGTGTACATGCACAATGAAGACTGGGCACAACCATGCACAGCACACACTGATGAGTGCTTTGCCATGTGGCCCAATCAGCAAGGACCATTTTAATATTTAGGAAGCATGTGTAGGCATATGAATCAAAATATGACATGACATGAAAAAGTCAGGCAGTACAATACAATGCCCAGTCCATGGCCAGATGTGACGTCTGCCAGGTCAGACGAAACAACAAGGAGACAACATTGACAAGATGTTGCGCTGGTCCCTACATGGCAACAGGTCCCGGTGAACATGATTCCATTACAATTTGCATGGTATGCATTGATACCTCACAACATGTACAAGTAATGTATGTACCTCTGCATCATGTTAGGAGGCACAGTAGTGCACATAGAAAATGATGTGATGATCTGTCAATTGTGTAGTGTACAGACAGTGGATGACACACAGCTAACAGAATGCCTACAGAGTGCACAACAATGACCATTCCCCATCTAATCCACAGGTGACCAAGAACTGACTGCTGAGGACAACACCAACGAGCAGCAGAGCCAGTCTCCCCCCGTACATGGATTCTCAGATGTAGACTCCCAGTATTTTCAGGTCGATGAGCTTGAGGCCCGCCCATCTGGTGTGCCAGGGAGCAACAGGTCCCAAGACCCCATCCTCCTCACCACTACGTCTGCGGCAACACTAACTGCACAGCAGACCCCCGCTGTTACGTCCTGTGCTCCCACCGTCACCACCACCACCAGTGCAACCTGCAACACCCCCCCTGTCCCAGGGGATGTCCACCCCACACCAACAACTGAGGATGGCAGGGAGAGTGTGCAGGGACCCACAGTGGTGAGTCGACAGGTCAGTGGCAGCGGGGCAGGTGGGAGGGCCAGGTTCACCCTCAGATACCAGGAGACTGGGTCCCCATCCCTAGAACACATCACCAGAGTCCTTGGGGCATATGAACAGGCCCAGGGACAAACTGGCCGGTCGGATGATCTTTTAAGCAAGCTCATCCTGCTGATGGGGTCCAACCACACACGCATTGGACAAATGGTGGACCTCATGGGCCAGCAAGTGGCGTTACTGAGAGACAAGCCTGAGTCCCAACCAACAACTCCACCCCCCTCTGTTTTGCCGCAGCATGACAGTTCACCAGCCTCCCCTGCGGCCACGGAGAGGGGTGAGTCCTCAGACGCTACTGGCACCACAGTAGGATCCACCCCAGCAAAGTGACCAAGGGGCCGCCCGAAGAAGAGCCTGGGAGTCTCTGGAGGCAAAGCACTAGCCAAGCGCCAGTCACGGAGCCAGCCCTGATGGACACCCTCTTCCCCACTGCATTGACTGTTTGGACTGTCCTTTCTCACACTGCCTTGTGAATGGCACCTGTCTGTTGGACTGGGTCACCACATCAAAGTGGTATCCACTGAGGTTCCGTGACGATTTGAACCCGTGTTTTCACTATTGTCGGAAATACATAATATTGGTATCAGCGAACCGCAAATGATCCATTTAGCATATCCTGGTGTTTTCGCTACGCTACGAGCAAGAGTACTCCTGTAACAAACACATTTCTGATCTACCCATGGCATCCATCTTAGATCATGGTGGCCATTTTGTGTTTCTTGCCCTCACATACGCAATAACCTCTGATCACTTCATTTCAATTAAGGACATGTAGCCTTAGCCGGAGATTCACCTCTCTAATGACACGTGCACCTTAGACCAGAACACGCTGTAGCTGCATGACTCGACAAAGGCTGCCTCCTCTGCCCGAGGCCAGTCCTGCTGAACTGGTCCTCATGTCCGTTGGCCTGATCACGATTAAGCGGCCGAAGCCGGTAGCCTTGCCCATTTACAACCCACAAACATCCCTTATCCTACTTTTCCTATCTTCCACACCTGGCTCCGTTCTTTTCTTTCTGAATCTTTATTAGGGGGAGGTAACGAAATTTACGATGAGGCGGTCCGGGTCCTGAATGAAAAGTTGACATGAAATTATGATGGAAAAGTGGGAACCTCTCATTCGTAATGTTGTATCATCAGATATGGTCGACGATTCCTGTGCAACGCCAAATATTTATTGTTTAGGACACAAAGGTTTGGGAATGTAGTAACATGTGAAGAATTTGCCCGAAGCCCAATTTTCAGTATATAAGGAGCAGCCCTCTTTGTACAAATCGAACAGGCTCCTAGACACTGCCCATGCGTAGTTTCTGTGACTTCTGTGTCCCTGCAGTAATAAACCTTTGGTCTTTGACGCCACCATCGAGAAGCCCGTGTTTCTGTTTATTTGTGCACCAAGACAGGTGGAACTCCGGGGTCTTCGGGTGTTGTTCCCTGACACCTCTGGACGGAACCAAAAAGTCCAGAACTCCAATTGGCGCCCAACGTGGGGCGACGTCATTCGGTACCGGTCCAAAAGCCTGAAGAGTTCGAGAAGCTTCGTGTGAAGATTCCTGAGGGAGGCGCCCCACTTCATCGATCCCGGCATATCGCAAAAGTGGCCCGACGTTCTCTTCCACGAGGGTTCCCGTTCAGGACGGCTGCAGTGGTCCGTTGCCTTGACCGTCGCCCTGTCTTGGACCCGAGGTGCAGTCCTTAGTACGGCGAAACGAGACGGGTTTCTCCTTGGTGACGTCTTCAGTGCCTCAGTTAAGTATTTAGTGGTTGCTAGCTGGTTACTTCGTGAGGGTTGTTAAAATCCTTTTTGGTTCTTGGTTTGGTTTGGTTTCGTAAGATTGTCACTGGTTGTTCTGGTTACGATAATCTATTTGGTTTGGTTTGGGTATCGATACATCAGTTCGTTTTTGGTAGGCCTAAGTTCTTGGTTCAGGTGCACATATTTGTTTCTTGTTTTGTTCGTTCTGTGTTCCGGATTGCAAAATGGTAAGTCGGAGAAATTGTATGTTGTCTTGTTTTGGTTGCAACAGTGATTCACGATTGGAGGACTCATGTCTGGTTCCTCCGATTGGGACTCCCCTGTATGATCTTTACTGTAAGCATGGTGTGGGTCCTATATCTTATAATGAGGTTTGGGTCCGCTACACGGAAAAGGACGGTGTCCTTAGTTGGCCACTGCATGGTAGTTTTGAACCCGAAATCCTTGATGATTTAGAAGCGAAATTGTTTAGGAAGAAAGCCCGGCCGGCAATGTTTGATTCTTTCCGTTACTGGCGAAAAGAATCTAAACAGAGAGAGATTAATGTTGCTACCTTAGATGTCGACACGGTTTCATGTGCTGAAATACTTGGGATATCGATCAGACATGACTCAGGCCACTGCCTCCCGAGCCTAATCTGCTATAGGACTCCGGGACATATCAACGCAACACAACAGCAGGAATTGATTGTCGTCATCAACAACATATCAATCTCACACAGCAAACTACTGGTACTAGGAGATTTCAATCTTTGGGATAATGACCAACTACACACGGCCTTCCACAATATCACCCACTCTTGGGAAAACTTAGGGCTGAAACAGTGGATAACTACCCCCACACATAAACAGGGAAATACACTGGATCTAATATTTGCTGCAGAGGATCTTATTACAATAAGAACAACGCTCCCAGTAGATTGGTCAGACCATCACCTCCTACTTTTCAACATTCACACCTTGACTAATACAGGACCTACTAATACACAGAGCAGATCCTTTATTGGACGCGATTGGAAAGGCCTGCTAAAAAGGAAAGAGAAAGGAAAGTTCAATCTCCATCACATTGGGAATTCGTTCAACCCAGAGAACGACATCACCACTAACTATCTCACGTTGTGTAAAGAAGTAACCAAAAAGCTCGACGATACTGTACCCCTGAAAGTAATCAGGAAAAGAGGAAGACCCTCCGCGCCCTGGTACACGGATAACCTGAAGGCACTGAAAAGAGCCTGTAAAAACGCCGAAAGGATGTGGAGAAAAAATTACTCGGAGCCGGAGAAACTGATATGGAGACAAACCATTGTAAGATATAAAAAAGATATCATCGCAGCCAAAGCAAACTATTTCGCCGACTTACTACTCCACAGCTCTAATAAGTCCCGTGACACTTTCAGGATAATCAGAGAGTTATCCAATCCGGATTGTGCGAACAGTCAAATTAAGCCCTCACAAGAATTATGCGATGACTTAGCTTCCTTCTTTCAGGAAAAAATCACTAAAATCATTGAGGGAATGAAGGGTGCTTCCATCTCCTCTGAGCAGGATAATAGTAACCCCGAGAATAGGGAGAAGAGCGAAGACAACGCAGGACGACCCAACCCAAAGGCTACCTTAGAAAATTTTAAAGTCCTTACAGAACAAGACTTCACAAAAACTGCTCTTAATACAACCTCAGGGTCCCCTTTGGACCCTTTGCCTCACAAAATAGTAAAGGAGTTCAGGGATGACCTTTTCCCAGTATTGCAACAGCTTTGCAATCAATCCCTCATTTCTGGCACAGTACCAAAAGAATGGAAATTGGCGGTTGTTACCCCCCTATTAAAGAAACCTAATCTAGACCCGAACTGCAAAAAAAACTTCCGTCCTATATCGCTCCTGCCATACCCTATAAAGATCATAGAGCGGTGGGTCAGCAGATCCCTTGCCCTCTTCCTAGAAACCAACAACATCCTGGAAGAGGAGCAATTCGGTTTCAGACCAGCTCACGGAACCGAGTCAGCTCTGCTGACAGTTCTGGATGACCTGCGCATGAGGGCGGACAGGGGGGAATCAGCAATCCTAATTCTGCTGGACCTGTCCGCCGCATTCGATACGGTGAGCCACGACATCCTGCTGACAAGACTAAAAAACATTGGAATCGGCGGAGTGGCGCTCGATTGGTTTCACTCCTATTTAAAAGACAGATGGCAGGCAGTAGCCATCCCCCCATATCAGTCGGAATTTGTTAAAGTCCCACATGGCGTCCCACAAGGGTCCGCAATCAGTCCGATACTTTTTAATATATATATGCAACCCCTGTTGGGCATTATCAAGGCCCACGGTATTAGCGTGATCAACTATGCGGACGACACGCAGCTGATGATTTCCCTTGATGGTGCCCAGGCCAACTCACTCACGGCTTTCCATACCTGCATGGCAGAAATGACACTCTGGCTAAACCAGAACTCACTACAATTTAATAGTGATAAAACGGAAATAATGCACTGCGCAGTTGGCAGAATTACCAGAAGTCTACCCACCGATTTCTGGCCCTTGGACTCGGGGGAGTCATTAACCCCAGTGAAATCAGTGAAGAATCTCGGAGTCAGCTTTAACGACTGTCTGAGCTTAGAGACCAATGTCAACAAGCAGATGAGTAGCTGCTTTGCTTTAATGAGAGGACTGCGAAAGCTGCTACCCCTCGTACCAGCGCAGGTCAGAACCACCATAGTTAGGAGCACCATTCTCAGCCGCCTGGATTACTGTAATGCTCTGCTTCTGGAATCCCCGGCCTATTTGATCTCCAGACTGCAAAGCATCCAGGCGGCAGCAGCGAAGCTGGCACTCTCCCGAGAGCGAAGATCCTCCACCACCCTCGCTCTAGCCGATCTTCACTGGCTACCTGTACATCAAAGGATCTGCTTTAAATCCCTCTGCATTGTCTTTAGGGCAGTACACGGAATGGGCCCCCGACCACTTCAAAAGAAATTCAAATGGTATATACCCACACGGTCCCTCCGTTCCTCATCTTCCAACCTGATAAGCATACCCAGGATCAGGAAAGCCACTTATGGTGGCAGAGCTTTCAGCATAGCCGCAGCCCATCTGTGGAACAAATTGCCTATCGACATCAGGAAAACAGACGAACTGATGGCTTTCCGTAAAAAGGTGAAAACATGGCTCTTCCCCAAAGTTTAATCTCACCAGAACTTTATACTATCCCCCTCCTCTGATGCACAGTATTTTCAGCAATATGTACACAGCGCCAGGATGCCCGTAGGGTTGCAGAAGCGCTCTACAAATGCTATAAATAAATAAATATAAATAAAATTAAGAGGTTGAAGAAAGAACAGAAAGAGCAAGAAGAGTTGACTTTAGAACAGGCGGCTAAGCAGCTGCAAGTTAACGAATCTGAGAAAGCCATAGAGGTGGCCATTAGAGAGCATAATTTAGCGATTGACAAGTGCTATCCTGCCTTGCCATCGAAAACAACTAAGATACTGGAGGACCCCGAAAACGATCCTCTGTTGTCTTACTTGTTACGGTCACCTCCACCGTATGCACAAGGTGCTACGGCTCCACCTGTACCGAATGTTCAATTGCCGGTTGCTGGACAACCTGGTATTCCTGCTCCTGCCCCTCAGAATCAAGCTCCTGTACCCCCTGTGGTCAATGTGAATGTTCCTACGGCACCTCCTCTTCCTGGGTTGCCGACTTCTTTACCTATACCTATGTCACTTACACCTACTGTTCCACAAGCTATCTTCCTCGATACTCCTACTGTCCCGCTATCTATTCCAACTGCTACTGTGTTCTCTGCATCTGCCAGTATGTTGACTCCGCTCTCTGTTCGTCGAAGAATCACTGATTCTGTCTCTAGCATTCTGTCTCCTCTCTATAAAACTTTAGTTAAGACTCCTACTTCTGACTCTGTACAAAGACGTAGTCAGCTTCCAAGTACTGAGGAACGGGGAATATTAGATTCCACGGCTCTCAGATGGATTTCGAAGAGTAGGAGATATAGCACGAGAGATGTACTAGATACATTTATGCAGTGGAATGAACCAACGCAACGTTATGTTTTTGACGAGATGTGCTCTCTTTTACGTGAGGAACTAGAAGAAGATGACTCTGAATCGAATTTAGAAGAATTAATTAAGGTTCAGAAAGAGTTTGCTGCAGGAATGATAGTAGGTAAAAAAATAAAAGAAGCGATGGAACTGATTTTAAGTTACAGAAATGATCCATCACTTCGTTCACCGAGAGATTTAGAGAAAAGTAGTATGAAGCTGAATCGCCAATATCCAATGAGGGAGGTTCCTCCAATTTGGCGCGAAGCTGTGCAAGCTGATGCTATTAAAGGTATTCCAGCCGCTCCGGCGCAATTCCAGAGAGTGTGGATACACATTCCGTGGAAGCGAGCCGAACTGTTAGCAGTAAAGCAGGCCTTGCCAGACCCGCGTAAGAATCCTGCTGGATACTATAAGGAATTAGCACAGACAGTAGAGGCCTGTGTTATGAATCTGGCGGACATCGACATGTTATTTGGGAATGTAGTTCCGCAACCAATTTGGGCTAAAATACGTAAAGAGAATCATCCAGTTGCCCTAGGTGGTGATTGGGCAGCTATCATTGCAGCGGATGGTCAGCAAATAGGTGGTTCCAAACCCGAACCTCTAATTGCTAATCTTCCAGGTAGGATAATCGACTTAATGAAGACTCTGATGCCCGCATTGCGTGTTAATTGGGACAAGTTGTCCGCATGCAGGCAAAAGAAAGACGAAAGTGTCTCCGACTTTTTCACGAGGTTCGAAGAGACTTTTATAGATCATAGTGGTCAGGATATGAGCACAGAGGGAGGACAGAGACTGTTTGTCGATAAATTCGTACATAATTTGTTACCTGAACTATGCAATAAATTAAAAGATTCCGAGAGTGCGTGGGCTGTTTCTACAACTGCGCAAATACTTGCAACTGCACAGTATTATGAAAATAGGGATAAAGAAGAGAAAGAGAAATCAGATAAGAAAACGAAAGATTTAAAGACTAAAGTCCTTTTGCAACAGGCGTATCCGCCTCGCATGAATCAGACTAATACGCAGCAAGGATCGTATCAAAGGACAGATTATAGTTCACCAAGACCTCAATATCAGAGGAATCAGTGTGCGTATTGTAAGAAAGAAGGTCATTATAAAAATGAGTGTCCAGTCCTAGCGCAAAATAATGCAGCAGCAGCTCAGAGAGGTCGTGGTGGTTTTGTCCAAAATTCTAGAGGTCGAGGACGAGGTGCTATGCCTCCACAGACGAATGACCGCCCTTCCAATCACTTTGATCAACGAAATGGACAGTCTGCTCAGCAAAATAGATCTCAACAGTATCATGTTGAAGATTATTGTGAAGTGGATGAGGGATTTCAGCAAAATGGGTACTAGGACAGCCATGGACAGAGAGAGGGAGTAGTATCAGTTCCAGTGGATCAGAGTGGGCCTTATGTCGCAGTAGCAACATCAGGTGTAGTCGAACCGTTTCTGTTGGATACTGGTGCAGCAAAAAGTTCTATCATTCATGCGAAACTCCCTGGCGCATCTTTGTCCGGCTTAACAAATGTTTCTGTAGGTTTTTCAGGCGCCCCTGTTTACAACCCCGTATCTGGTCCTTTGTCTATTTCTGTTGGACCGTGTCAATTGAAAGCACCCCTGATTTTGACGACAGGTTGTAATGAAAATCTGCTTGGTTTAGACTTATTAAAACGACTATATGCGACATTGTACTGTTCTCCGGAAGGAGTACAGCTTACGTTGGGTAAAAGAATCACCTCTCCGATGTATTTATCAATGGATGCACTCCCGCCAGAGCTGCGTTCACTCCCTGATACTCTTTGGGCGACTGGTCCTAACGATGTAGGCCTTTTGGAAATACCACCATATGTAGTCACTTTGAAAGCTAATGTAAAATTTCCACGAATTCCTCAATACAAAATATCTAGTGAAGGTGAACGTGCACTTTTATTGATTGTACAAGATTTGATTAAGAAAGGTGTGGTTGAAGAAACTAGAGGAAATGTCTGTAACAGTCCTGTATTACCGATTTTGAAAAGAACTGATCCTACAAAGCCTCCAGTGTATAGGTTTGTCATTGATCTCAGAGAAGTTAATAAGATTGTGGTACCGCAGTTCCCTGTAGTTCCAGATATTACTGCCTTGTTAACATTGATTCCTGCTACAGCCACATGGTTTTCAGTCATCGACTTGAAAAATGCCTTTTTCAGCATTCCGATAGCCGAGGAAAGCAGAGATATTTTCGGCTTCTGTCTAGGAGGTCGAAGCTTCAGGTTTAAACGCGCTCCACAAGGCTACTGTGAGAGCCCATCCATTTACAGTCAGGCATTAAAAAGTCAGTTAGATTCTTTTGTACTTCCTCAAGGTTCTGCTCTAGTGCAGTATGTAGATGATCTTCTAGTGGCTGCCGATGACAAGGAAACTTGCAAAGCAGCTACAATTTCCTTATTGCATCATTTGTCCAGTTTGAATCACAAGGTGTCACCTTCGAAAATGCAATATTGCTGCCAAGAAGTGACCTACCTAGGTCATCTCTTGTCAAAGGAGGGAAGGAAGTTGACCCCAGAGAGAATAAAAGCAATTACACAGATGAGTGTTCCTCGCACGCAGAGAGAAGTACGTGCCTTTTTAGGTATTACCTCTTACTGTAGGCAGTGGATCCCAAATTTTTCCCTTTTAGCAAAACCGTTGGTAGCTTTGACTGGGAAAAATGTTCCGAGTCCGGTGCCATGGTCTGCTGAATGTCAGGAGAGTTTTTCTGAGTTACGAAAAGCATTGTGTTCAGCTCCTGTATTGGGTACACCCGACTACAGCAAGCCATTCACGCTCTATGTTCACGAGAGAGAAGGTTGCGCGTTGAGTGTTCTGACACAGAAATTTGGTGATAAACAACGCCCTTGTGCGTATTTTTCATCAACATTAGATCCGGTAGCTAGAGCGTTGCCTAGTTGTTTGAGAGCTACAGCGGCAGCTGCGGCTTCCATTCGACAATCTGCTGGTTTGGTGATGAACAATATGCTAGTGGTCATGGTTCCTCATGCTGTGGATACACTCATGAACAGAACCAAGACACAACACCTTACCAGTGCAAGATTATCTGGCTACGAGCTGACACTGCTAGCGAGTCATATTCAGATCAAAAGATGCAATGTATTGAATCCAGCAACATTGTTGCCGGCTAATCAAGAGTCGAGTGATTCCGAGCCCCATGATTGCTGTTTTAGAACTGAGGAAGAGACAAAAGGATGAATTGATTTAAAAGACACCCCATTGTCAGATCCAGATGGCACGTTGTATGTTGATAGGTCATGCTTTAAATTGGAAAATGGTGATGTGACTGCTGCCTATGCGGTAACGACTTTGAGTACGATTGTGGAGACTGCAAGAGTGAGTCAGAATTCTGCCCAAGCTGCAGAATTAATAGCTCTAACAAGAGCGTGTGTCTTAGCTAAGGGAAAGAGAGTGAATGTGTTCACAGATAGTCAGTAAGCATTTGGCGTGGCCCATAGCTTTGGCCGTTTGTGGAAAGAAAGAGGTTTCATTACGTCCCATGGGACTAAGATTCAACATGGTCAGCTAGTTAACGACTTGTTGGAATCTCTAACCTTACCGACTGCAGTTGCGATTGTGAAATGCAGTGCTCATAAAGCAATCACGGATGATGTTGGTCGTGGGAATGCCTTTGCTGATGAAACCGCTAAACAGACAGCTAGAGATATGATGAGTAGAATGTATGTTGCAACGTCTGCAAGATGGATTTCCGAGTCTGGAATGTGTGAGGATACAGTGGAAAGTGTGAAAGAGATTCAGAAAGAGGCAACTGAGGAGGAAAAACGTGCATGGAAAGAGAGTTCGGGCAAGTTGGATTTGAGTGGGTGTTGGATTGATTTGTCAGAACAACAGCGTTGGATGTTGCCTGATGCGTTTGTGCTTGCAGTGGTGACAATGGCGCATGGAGTAGCACATATAAGTTCTAAAGGAATCTGTAAGACGTTAGCTCCGGTCTGGAAGAATGATGGGATCAGTAAATGTGCAGAGAGAGTGGTGAAAAATTGTATGGTATGCCTGATGCATAATCCTGGCAAGGGAACCCCAACTCCTGCTGGTCACTTCGCTCCTCCTTCCTGCCCCTTTGAGGTAATTCAGCTAGATTTCATACACATGGATCGTTGTAATAATCTGAAATACGTCCTGGTGGTAGTCTGTGCATTCTCCAGATGGATCGAAGCATATCCACTAAAGGACAATACTGCCCTATCAACTGCCAAAATTCTTCTCAAAGAATATTTCCCTAGGTATGGAATGCCACGGATTGTATGGTCAGATAACGGAAGTGAGTTTATAGGGAAAGTTATGCAGAGTGTGTGTGCCGGTTTGGGCATTAAACAGAAATTTCACAGTGCAAATCATCCCCAGTCTGCTGGTTTAGTTGAGGGTTACAATGGCACCCTCACACTAAAACTTGCTAAAATACAGGCATCCACGGGTTTATCCTGGCCAGACGCACTACCCCTGGCTTTGTTATCAACGAGGGCGACTGTACATTCTAGAGTAGGGCTTAGTCCTTACGAAATAGTTTTTGGTCGTCCTGCGAATGTTTGGGGAGTGCCTAGGCCGAAAGAATTTTGTTCCCTAGAATATCCAATGTTGATCGATTACCTTTACGACTTGACTGCTAAATTGAGTCTTATTCACCAACAGGTTTTCGATGCATTGCCAAAGCCTCCGGAGAGTCCAGGTCATCAGCTGAAACCCGGCGACCACGTTGTGGTCCGAAATTTCGCGAGGACAAAGAACCTACAGCCCAAGTTTGTCGGACCCTTCCAGGTGCTGCTTGCAACGAGAACTGCCGTTCGTGTGGCCGGACGTAAGCACTGGATACACGCAACTCATGTCAAACGTGTACCTTTGCCACTTCCTTACGACGACTGGGTGAAGAAGGGAATTGGTACCTCTGAATGCAAGCAAACGCCCAAGTTTATCCCTTTCAGCGATGCCGAATTGGTAACTGACACTCCGAACTCTGACTCTCCTCCTGAAAAGACTCCTTTGAACTCTGAACATTTGTCCTCTGTATCAGAAAGAACTCAGTCATCTGCGAACCTGAACACAGCAACAGCTACTAAGGATATGTTATTTGCCGATCAAACGGTTCCTGCAAAACTAAAATACAACTTACGACCTCGTAATATGGACAAATAAAGCAGGAAACTGCCTATTGTGATATTTTGAAATTTTGAACTTTTGCCTTCAGCCAGGAAGTTTGCTATTATTTTATTATTTTTAATAATTGCCTTGCCGTCTGGGTAGCCGTAGGGTCGTGGCTGTGTACCTAGTTGAATCTGCGGGAGTCTGACACAAGGTCGATCTTTCTGTTGGTTCTGGGAACTCCCAGGGCTGATAGAGGCATTTTCATCTACGTACACATCATCAGTGGTCGCGAGCGGATTGTAGAAGATGGAGCTTCCTGCGCTGCAACGAGAAAATGTGATTTATGTTCGCAGAAACAGACTTTACAGAATTCTTCACAGCAAATGCTTTCTGATACAATGTGCCATTACATTTTTGATTGTTTTGATAACGTTGGTGGGTGGAATCGTCTTTGGTATGAGTTTAATCTTTGTGCCAGTCACTACAGTACCTCCCCTTGATCCTGCTTCCTCTACTGTTTCTTCTATACACTCTTTTCACTCGTTTCCTGAACATGAGCAAGCTCGACGCTCGGAATTCATCAATAACACTTTTGTACAACTCTTGCACCAACACCAACTGGTAGTTAACACTACAGACTGCTGGGTGTGTGGCTTGATACCCCACACTATGGATAAAGGTATTCCCTATCTGGTTTTGCCTTTCAGCTATAATGGATCATTTCAGGCCCTTCAAACCATCTTTGCTTATGCCCTTGAAACCTATCCTCCACGTCCACCACGTTCCACTAAATATAACTCTGCCAACAAAGCTTTAGTCCAGGGAATTATTGACATGATCAAGGACGTCAATAATACTCCATCTTACCCTAGAGACGAATTACGAGTATATTTGAGTTGGAACTCTTCAGAGTATCGCCTTAGTTTGGGAGAAAGCAAACGGAAAAGCTCCACTCCAATCTGGGTCGTACCTCACCGAGGTCAGGTCTGTTTGCAAGGTAATGGGAGAAATCCGAAAGCTCAGCTAGGGAGGAGTGAGTGCGTAGAGACTTATGTGTTTCCGTCTAACTCTTCCCCTGCTTTTCTTACTGCTAGGGGTACCTACTTCATCTGTCAAGACAGAGCGTATACATGGTTGCCTGCTGACTTTTCAGGATCATGTTATATTGCTCGACTATTGCCTCCAACATACACTGCTTCATCTGATTATCACAAGACCAGAGTAGCAAGAGGTGTTTTCAGCAAGGAAGACACTGCTGGTCAGGAAGCTGGAGACTTCTTCAAAGGCTTCCTTCCGTTCTGGGGGCCTATGGCCAATAGTAGAAACATACGTCAGCTAACACGGGTAGTTGAATCTACTATTACCGAAACTGCTGGTGCCCTTAGCAATTTGACAGCTGAGCTTCAGGCGGATAGACTCATGACGTTGCAGAACCGTATGGTTCTAGACGTAATACTTGCAGATCGAGGTGGGGTATGCAGAATGATCCAATCGAGCTGCTGTGTCTTTATTCCCAATAATGCTCCAACAGTCTATGAGGCGATCTCAAAACTACACAAGATTTCCGACTCTATACACGTAGACAAGGGAAACTGGTCCTTCATGGAGTGGTTTTGGACTCTGATATCAGCGTGGGGATGGAAGGTTCTGATGGTCATTGGTGTCATCTTAGTATTCCTATTCTCATGCTGCCTGATTATCCAGTGTGGTCCAGCTCTGTGTAGTCTTTGTGCTGCAACCTGTTTTAGGAAACCACCTGCGTTTGGAGAAAAGGCGCGAGAAAGGATGATGATACAACAACATGTCACTGACCTGATGAGCATAGAATTAGACTCTGACATAGACTGAGTAATTGCCTATGTAAGGGCAAAAGGAGGGTCTGAGGTTCCGTGACGATTTGAACCCGTGTTTTCACTATTGTCTGAAATACATAATATTGGTATCAGCGAACCGCAAATGATCCATTTAGCATATCCTGGTGTTTTCGCTACGCTACGAGCAAGAGTACTCCTGTAACAAACACATTTCTGATCTACCCATGGCATCCATCTTAGATCATGGTGGCCATTTTGTGTTTCTTGCCCTCACATACGCAATAACCTCTGATCACTTCATTTCAATTAAGGACACGTAGCCTTAGCCGGAGATTCACCTCTCTAGTGACACGTGCACCTTAGACCAGAACACGCTGTAGCTGCATGACTCGACAAAGGCTGCCTCCTCTGCCCGAGGCCAGTCCTGCTGAACTGGCCCTCGTGTCCGTTGGCCTGATCACGATTAAGCGGCCGAAGCCGGTAGCCTTGCCCATTTACAACCTACAAACATCCCTTATCCTACTTTTCCTATCTTCCACACCTGGCTCCGTTCTTTTCTTTCTGAATCTTTATTAGGGGGAGGTAACGAAATTTACGATGAGGCGGTCCGGGTCCTGAATGAAAAGTTGACATGAGATTATGATGGAAAAGTGGGAACCTCTCATTCGTAATGTTGTATCATCAGATATGGTCGACGATTCCTGTGCAACGCCAAATATTTATTGTTTAGGACACAAAGGTTTGGGAATGTAGTAACATGTGAAGAATTTGCCCGAAGCCCAATTTTCAGTATATAAGGAGCAGCCCTCTTTGTACAAATCGAACAGGCTCCTAGACACTGCCCATGCGTAGTTTCTGTGACTTCTGTGTCCCTGCAGTAATAAACCTTTGGTCTTTGACGCCACCATCGAGAAGCCCGTGTTTCTGTTTATTTGTGCACCAAGACAGGTGGAACTCCGGGGTCTTCGGGTGTTGTTCCCTGACACCTCTGGACGGAACCAAAAAGTCCAGAACTCCACCACTCTTACATCTCATTTTCCATGACTCTCAACTCACTGCCCCATCACCACCTCCATGTTAATCTGCTCACCCCCTCACATGTCAACTTTGTAAATAAAATACCTTACACACTGTTTTTGTGTCAGATTTGTCTTTAGTGCAGGATGTACAGTCTTCAAAATGTCCATAATGTATCTGAAGTATATACTGTGGGTAGGCAAGGATAAGTCTGAGGCCCCTAGGGAAACACAACAGAACAACATTCACTGGTGTGAGTGTGGCATCACAGACATTACACTACACCAACCATCTACATAAACCAACACGCAGACAATACAATGGGCAAAAAGTGTCAACGTACATGTCCCGTATACATTCACAGAAGACATGTCACAGTCACATATCCACACACAAGTAACTTTACATCTGTCTATTTAAATCATTCGTACCTAGCCCTTCACGGCAACAGCAGTCTCACCAGACAATGTATATTTGGACTTTGTCATCCGACTTCAAGTGAAATAGCAGGTGATGAGCTGTTATCACATGTCACCACCTTCTTCCTCTCCACTGTCCTCATCACTAGACTCAGGTTGTTGTGCAGGCGGGAGCCTTGGGTCCTCATCATCATCCAGGGGCAAGGGAATCTGCTTGGGAATGACCAGGTTGTGGAGCATACACCATGCCATTACGATCTTCCACACCTTCTTGGGCGAGTATGCCAGTGCACCTCCGGTGCAGCGGAAGCGTGACTTCAGCACACCAAAAATACGCTCCACCACACAGCATGTCCTCCCATGGGCCTTGTTGTATCAGATATCAGCCGGGGTCCTGGGATTCCACCGTGGGCCCAGCAGCCATGTACGGCTGGGATATGCAGAGTCACCTAGGAAGTCTCACATTCCCACTCCTCCCAGAGCCTGCTGCCTGAGACCCCTCATCTGCTGCTGCCTCCAGGGACTGCTGCCTGAGACCCCTCATCTGCTGCTGCCTCCAGGAACTGCTGCCTGAGACCCCTTATCTGCTGCTGCCTCCGGGGACTGCTGCCTGAGACCCCTCACCACCCAATTCCACCACAGGTGTTCCATGTCCACAGCGATGGCAAGGACAGAGAAGATCTGTGCCAGTCCATTCACAAGTGAGGAGCTGGAGGTCCTGGTGAACGAGGTGCTTGCACAGTACCCAAGGCTGTATGGTGCCCCTGATGTCCAGGTAAGTAATCAGAAACAGAAGTGTAGGGCAGGGGGGGCACACATGTAGTTGGACTGCTGCAGTATGTGCCTGACGGTATGGGTTTTGCCAATTCACTCAAACTGATCTGGATATTCAGATGCGTGATGGCGGATGAAGTAAGGAGTTGAAGAGACTGAGGCAACCGAGACCGCTCCGGTCGAGAGGGAAGCACAGGGGAGCCCCTTTGCAGGATTCAGGCAACGCTGTGAAGTAATCAGACGACCTTGAGAGCTTCATTTGAATCCAGCACACTGATCAGTTTGAGTGAATTGGGAACAAAGAAAAATGTTATTCACATTGTGAGAGTTCCAGTGACTTCTTATAAAAATCTCATAGGTTTTTGGACCATCAGCGTCTTACAGTGAAGGCCACTTCCAGTTCACGTCCTGATGAGAACCCTAGAATAACTCGGGTTTGAAACATGTTGACTCTGAGCTTAAGGCAGAATATTAGTGGGGCACTTCAGGGAACTATTAATGAGATGTATTTACCCTAGTGAACGGACCCCTTCATATCGAGGAGTCTTTAGCTCAGGAAACAAGCAGGACTTTATTAAATTATTTTCTGTCCGCTTGTTTGTTTATGTATCATACAAGGACTGGTGCCCTCTAAAGATGTTTGGAGGCATTTGACTTTTTACATGGTGTTCATGTTCTGTATAGATGTTTATTGCCTTATTGTCTGTATTATGTATTAGGATTTGTTTATGTGTATGTATTGTAGGTGATAAATGTGTTACACATGTGTCGCTTTTAGGACATGATGAAATGTTATGAATAACAATACTTCAAAAATTAAAAATTATGCAAAGCAAATAGCGCTCACTTAGGATTTGTTGGCTATTTGGTGCTTAAGATTGGTAGAACAACCTATCTGGTCACTTTTCTGTTTTGTAAGTTAGAGTGGTCCAGGCCAGATGGTGATAGGACCCAAGCCTTTCTTGTTTTTTTTTTCTGGTACATGACACTGTGTCACTGATCACTTCCCCCTCTTGTCTCCCATGCCTGCAGCTCAAGCTACACCAGCGTAAGCCGTATAGAGGTCCATTGCAGCAAAGGTGCGAGCTCTGGGGGTATCTAACCGACAGAGCACCCACTGCCACAAGAGGTGGGAGGACATCAGCCGGCTGGCAAAGAACGTGGCAGAGATGACCTTGGGGCTGCTTCCTCACATTGGGCGGTTGGCACAGCGCAGCATGACACCACTGATGGGCCACATCTTGGAAGTCACTCATCCTGAGCTGGATGAACGTCTGAAGGAGCATCAGCAGCAAGGCAGGGGTGAGTATTTGGGGGTGAGTTTTGCTGGGAGCGGATGCATGTGTACAGGGCCTGTGCCAGCCGTGGCCAATGTGATGTTTGTGGAGTGGTGCAGTGCATTGTCATATAAGTGGCTGCTGGGATGTGTGCCAGTGTCATGCATTTGCCCAAACTGTTCTTACAAAGGAGATCCTCCCTGCTGTGCATTCCCATTGCTGTATGTGTTATGCTCTTCATGATTATTCCACATTGGGGTAGTCTGGGGAAATCGCTTTGGGAGAGAACAGCAGTATTCCAAATCTGAGTGTGACTACATCTATGTGTACATTGCATGCACCATGAATGTTGAGGCCTACACATCTGACAACAATGTGCACTAGTCTTTGGGCCCCAGAGTACAACATGGTGTTTGGCATGCACTATTAGCCATTGTGAACTGTCATGTCGTAATAGGTGTCTGTGTTGCCCCCTCCTGTTCCCTCAAGGTCTGGCAGTGTCAACAAGTGGTGTTCCCACATCATGTCCGTAGGTGTGGGCATAGCTTCGAAAGGTGTGTGTGGTAGACTTCAGCATTCGGCAGGGTGTTGTGCTGTGTTGCCTTAACATGTCTCAGTCATGACAGTGGATCAGGGTTACATGCACTGTTGTGATCTATGTATGGAGTTGCTGCAATGTGATTGCAGAGTGTGGTGTACAACAGGTAGATTTGGGCATGTTTTGTACTGCATTGATTGCTTTTTTTAAAAAAAAATTATTGGGAAGTACTGCATTGATTGCATTGCTTTGTCCTGTTGATACCACTAACCTGACCCTGCATCTCTCTCTCTCATGCAGATTCGCCAGTGGCCAGTGCTCACCCTCCCATCCACTTCCTCTGGTGCTGCCCGTGTCTGTGTCAGTAAGAGGGGACGAGCTACATTCACACCTGTCGCCACTGCTGCTCTCAGTCCTGAGTCTGTTGAGCTTCTACACCAGCTTTGTGTGGGCCAGACAGCCCTCCTCAGTGCCTTCAGTGACCATGACAAAAATGTAGCCCAGGTGGTTGCCTACATGGAGGGCATACACTCCTACGTGGGTGGGCTGCACCATACTGTCCAGGCGTTGTCGTCCACAGTGACATCTGCCCTTCAACAGGCACATACTCCCATTCCTGCTCCAAGGCCTTTCTCCACCCCCCAGTTAGTGGCCACATCTGATGATAGTGATGATGGTTCCCATGCGCCACAGTCACGATACAGCACAAGAAGCACCCAGCAGAAACAACCCATGTGGGCCGGCCCTCAGACACCATCCCCACAGAAGAGCAAAGCCACCCCAGAACGTAAAGATTAGAGCCCATCAGGGAAAAGCAAGTCCCAAAAATCAAAGAAGCAAATCTCAGGCTCACATGCCTCAGAGGCATCCCCAGCTAAGGACTCTCCTGTCCCTGAAACTTCACGCAAAGCAAGGCATGCAGTTTCTGTGCCCTCTGAGGAGGTGTTGTATGGCATGGGTACACCTAGGAAGGACTCAGAGCCACATTCCCCCACCACATTGACTCCCATTCCAAGCCCAGTGAAGCAGGTGAAGGAGGGCACTGTAAGGGGTACCCCTGTCAAACAGGGGAAAGAAGGGGACTGTAGCGGGTACACCTGTCAAACAGGGGAAGGAGGGCCAGAGGCGTAGCCAGAAGAAGCGTTCCCCAGGATCCAGCACATCACCAGAGGGAGTGCCAGTGTCTGCACCTGATGCGGCTCTGTTGGTGTGTGTGCCTGCTGTCTCAACACCAGTTCCCATTAACCCCAGTACTGGGAAGCCATTCTGAATCCCCAAGAAGTGGAAAGGTACCCCTCAAACCTCTCCCACCCACACGGTGTCTCGGTCTGCATAACTCCACCTCCACGTGCCAATATACAACCTGGTTCAAGCAGCCCTCCAGCTTGCCAAGCCACTGATAGCCCTACCTCACCTGGGCAGCTCTCTCCCCAAGCAGGTGCTCCTGATGTCCCCGACACACAGCCAGCCCCCAGTCTGCCTGACAGCCAAGTGTGAGTGCTATTCCCCCTCACACACCTGTCCGTTCTGCCCATTGTTACCCCCTGACTGTTTTGCTGCAGTGTACAGTCGCACACACTCCCTGTGCAGATTCTCATGTACTCACTCTGCACTTAGCCATGCCCACTGGGCTTCCTGTCCTCCCCTCGCCTGTGCATATTCCTATGTACTCACTCTGCACTTTGCCATGCCCACTGGCCCTGTTGCTCTGCTGTGTTGGACTATTCCCTGTGCAGCCTCTCATGTACTTGCTGTGCACCCTGAAATGGCTGCTGGCCCTGTTGCTCTGCTGTGCTGGACTATTCCCTGTGCAGCCTCTCATGTACTTGCTGTGCATCCTAAACTGGCCACTGGCCCTGTTGCTCTGCTGTGTTGGTCTATTCCCTGTGCATCCTCTCATGTACTCACTCTTCACTTTGCCATGCCCACCGGCCATGTTGCTCTGCTGTGTTGAACTATTCCCTGTGCAGCATCTCATGTACTTGTTGTGCACCCTGAACTGGCCACTGGCCCTGTTGCTCTGCTGTGTTGAACTATTCCCTGTGCAGCCTCTCATGTACTTGCTGTGCACCTTGAACTGGCCACTGGCCCTGTTCCTCTGCTCTGTTGGACTATTCCCTGTGCAGCCTCTCATGTACTCACTCTGCACTTTGCCATGCCTACTGGCCCTGTTGCTCTGCTCTGTTGGAATATTCCATGTGCAGCCACTCATGTACTTGCTGTGAATTTTGCCCTGGACACTGGCCCTGTTGCTCTGCTGTGTTGGACTATTCCCTGTGCAGCCTCTCGTGTACTTGCTGTGAATTTTGCCCCGGACTGTGGCCCTGTTGCTCTGCAACATGTGAATAAAGACAGTTACTCCTGTTGTCTGTTTTGTCAGTGTCCTTACTGAATAAAGTTATTTTGGTGTGTGCATATGTGTGGCTTTGCCCCATGCTCTATGTGGCACTTCAACATTGCCAAGGTCATTGCTCGCCTACTCTTTTTTCACAGGGGTAACAGGGACTTCAGTTCTTTCTGACACTGATACTTGTGGCATCTTTGGTATCAATTTAACCTGTGTTGCAGTTCTCATTTTCCAGGTTTTCAATTGTTGGCTACATTGTTCACAGGTTAGTTTGGGGGACACTACCTGCACAGGCTGGGCAATGTCATCATGTATGTGGCTTATTCCTTTATGTGTGCCCAGCTGTGAATGTCAATGGTTATCTTGTGATGGCCCATCATACTGGTCCCATGGCCTACATGAGATGTGTGCTCTTGGGTTGTCAAGAGGTGTGCAGTATGTTGGTATGTCCACGCTGTTCTGTCTGAATCCTACTTGTTGTTTTAATCACTTGTGAGTGTGCAGAGTGTGTGACTGGCACATCAGTGCCGTGTTTGTTTGATCATCCATGTGTCTTGATTCTGTTTGTATAGACTGTGCAGACCTGCTGCTACACACTGCCATTGTGGTTGTGTTTCTCAGACATTGCAGGCACATGGTGCTTTTTATCCTCCTGTATGGCATGGTGTGTGTGGTGTAAAGAGAAAAAGGGGGGAGAAGGAGGGTAAACACAACTAGGTCAGCCTCCAGTCTATACCAAAAAGTCAGGAACCCAAAGTAATGGGTCCAGAGACCTAGTTTGTGTGTATGGTAACTGCGTAATTCTGTCAGTATCTGCCATAAGAAGAAAGAAAATTTTCTTTCTAGAGTCCCCTCACTCACCGGGGTTTCCCCACAGTGACATGCTTCATCATTGGGGCCATCCCAGTTCTCTACGAAAAGGGGCATGCTGCGACTAGCGGACTACGCAGGAGCACTATATTTGTGAAAGGCTATGTGTGGTGTAAAGTGTTATGGTGGTGGAGTGGTTGTGTGATTAAAAATACCGTACTAGTGGGCCTCAACAATTTATTCTGCTCTGTAGAAAAATAGACATATTGATGTACATAAGCAACGTTCATTTCCCTTTTCCCACTCCTCTTCCTGCGCATATCCTAAATACCGTAAAGCATTTAACTACATCCTACTGCCGGCAAAGGCCTGTACCTGTGTATACATGACAGCCATTTTAGGCACCCTGGCCCTTTTGCCCGCCTAAGATTAGAATCACTGGCTCCCCTTCCGCGTGTATTCAAAATCTCCCTCTCCCTCACATGCATAAACCATGGAGCCCTCTCCCTCTGCACGACCCCGCTGTGAAAGGCAACTCTCCCCCTTGACTCGCACAAAGCCCCCTATTCCATCTCGGAGAGGCATCCTTTGCCTTAGCAGACATAGCCCTCCCCCAGCTGCGCCTGACTGCCCCCGCTCTCATGTACGGGTCATAAGATCTCTCTCGCTCTCTGTGTGACTCTGTCCTTGTGTCCACCCTGGCTACCCTCCCTTCTCCTCACATGAACAAATCATACAGCTTGTCACTTATGCATTACGTGCACGGCAGCCATCTTAGATATCATGGCCTCCCTGCCCACGATCGATCACCAGCGCGCCCCTGTGACCCAGCAAGCATCCTCCGCGCACCCTGGCTCCCCCTCCCTCCTCTTTATGAGCATAACCCTTCTGCATGACCCTGTCCTTGGGAAGTCACGCCAGCGCCTGACCAACACCTCCTTTCCTCCCCTGAATGCCCCTCTGTTGATAAACCTCCCCTCTGCGCTGGATTGTTCATACGGCATGAATACCACTCCATTTATGACCCCTCACCCCGTGTCCGACTGACCACACATGTCCGAGGCCATCGCCTGAGCCAGGAGATACCATTTACTGCCCTTATTGTATGAAGTCACTCCTCTTCAAAAGGATCCTCTATTGGTCTTAGCCACCCCCACCCCTTGGGCTATGATCAGGCGTACACATCCTGCAAAACACTCAGTTGCGTGATTGACCTCCCCTCTTATCAGCAGGTCAAGGGCCCCCATTGTGAATGTATATGGGTAGGATCACCACGAGGATTATGGGGATGTCTTTCCTTTTGCGTCACACCGTTCTGATTGTGTTATCATGTGTTCTGTAGAGTATAAAAAGCCAGAGTCTCAGCTCACTTGTTAGAGCACCTCCCGAAAGACACTGTGTTTCGTGTCCGAAATGACTGGCTCTCCTCATGAGTAATAAACTTTGCTCTTGATTCCTGCTTCCAGCGCCCGTCTCTTTATTTTGGTAATTACTCAACATGGGAACCAAGGCGGTTTGCGCCAGCAGCCTGGGCACCGATAGGAAGATGGTTTGCAATTTTTCACAATTGGCGTCCCAACGCGGGGCCCATCAGTGACATAGGGTTCGGTAAGAGAGATCCAGACGAAGAAGTGAACGTCTAAATGATCGGGGCATGCCTGCCTTGAGAGGGCCCTCGCCCGGCGGCCGATCGATAGAACTTCACCAATTCTGAACGGACCTCTCTTCAAGTGACCTATTGTCCTGACTGGAATCCCACAGGAATGCTACATGGAGTAAGAGAACGATCGGGCGCTGGAGGAGGAAGTCGAAGAACTATCCGTATGGTCCGGTCCGGGTAAGATTAAGTAGGGTGTTTTTACGCCTGATTGGTAGGGTGGCTCTGTCCACCTGATTGATTGATTGTTTGTATTGAAAACCGGTATTTGTATACTGGCATTGTTGGTATTGGTTCATTTAGCTCTGAGGGCTACTTGACATATTGGTTCTCTTTTGAGAACGAGACATTCTCTGTTTGCAAACAGCGGCGAATAGGAACGTCGTCCCTCTTTGCAGATAGAGAAGGGTAGGTAATGTAGACTTTTGTCCCCGGTATTAAGCCGTCATGCCTACCTTTCTCCCCACTGGATTGTTTGAAGTCGATTAATAATCGATTGTTGTTCTTTTGAGATCTTCCCTGTCTACAAACTGAGACGAGTAGAAATATTCTGTCTTCCTTTTTGGATAGCGAAGGGCAGGTAATGCAGACTTTTGTCCCCGTTGTAATCCGTCATGCCTGTTTTTCTCCCCACTGATTGATTGAAAACCTGGACATTGTTGTTCCAGGCATTGTTTCGTTTGAGGTATTTTCCGCCTGCAAACAACGTGGAATAGAGATATTCTATCTAGTCTTTGCAAGCAGAAAAGGGTAGGTTATGCCCCTTTGTGAATTCGTCAGTCCTACCCACTCCCCACTGGTTGGTTATTGTGGGGTAGCTCGCATGGTCCGCCCAGGAGACTACTCTTATGGAGGACATATGCTCTCTACTCATGGGCCATTTAGTAGAAATAGACCGACTGGTCCGTCCAGGAGGCTACCCTGGTAAATGGAAGTACATCGCTCGGTCCGTCCAGGATGATACCCTAATGAAGGAATATATGTTCCCCTTTTGATCGATAATCTCGTTCCACCCCGGACCATTTATTGGAGGGGACTCGTCTGGTCCGTCCAGATGTACCACCCCCCCCCCCCAGTGAAAAGGACACATAAAAATATGAAGTGATCACCGTTCCCTACTAACAGAAAGCTTTAGCTCGAAACACGCTAAGGAAGAGAAAGAAAAATAAAAAGGAAATCAGGCTAAGTCAGTAACCCCCTGATGAGCTTTTGACTTCACTAAAAATAAGAAACATTAGAGATAGTTCGTAACAAGAAATATAAAATGGCGAAAAGTTTGACAGCAAAAATAGCCACGAGGCAGCTAGGCTTCACTGCCTGTTCCTGCTCCCAACATGCCTGCCTCATTTGCCCGCCACGCCCAAATAACGGTCACATGAAATAGAAACAATCAAATAGATACCTACCCCCATTCCGGAAAACTCCCGAAGTGCAACAGGTCCGCAGTTACGCCCATCCGGAAGGCGAGGCCTCGAGGTACGAGGGTCCCGCCTGACCACGATTGGGAGGAGATGATGTTGGGCAGGCGGTCCAAAGAATGGCAGAGTCCTCTCCTTCTCTCCTCTTCCGCTGCCCTGCAGGCCACGGGGGGGGGGCTGTCTTGCCTCAGCCACCGACCACCCCCCCCCTTCTGTCTCTCGCCTGGTCGGACCCACGAAGAAGGCAGAAGCCGAAGGCGAGAACGGCGGCGAATCAAGTAGTCCCGCCACATTTCGAATTCGCCGCATGCCATCGCCTGTTTGTCAAAGGCCGAAGCCAAGGCGAAAACGGCAGCAAATCAAGTAGTCCTGCCACATGCCAAATTCACCGCATGCCGCCGCCTGCATAGGCACAGGTAGTCCTGCCACATGTCAAGGAAAAGGGGGGGGGGGGGGCTGTCTTGCCTCAGCCGCCGACCACCCCCCCCCCATCATCAATGGCTGGCATGGCCGATATCGAAGACGACGGAGCCGGGGAACGGCGCGGGGTCGCTGGAAGGGGGAGGCGGCGCGAACGACCCTCCCCCACCTCCCTCCAGGTGGAGGCTTCCAGCGACACCCCAATACTCTTACTTAAAGAGGGTCAACATCATAAAGCGGTCTTCTGCCCAGGACGGGCACTCGCTCCATATCGCCTCTCCTCGACCTTGAAGATTCTATAAGAGCCGGGGGGCCCCCGACCCCCTGCATGGGTGCCCCCGCCCCCTTCACCGGGAACCACGACATCGGTGCAACTCCTGCCGGCGCCAGCCTTGGATTAGAACTGGCTAAAATGCAGCCACGGCACAGACTTGTTCAGTTCCGGAGGAACACCAGGATGACCCGGTAGGAAAATTGTTGCCGCCCTTCCCACTCTTTGACTCATGGTCCATATTGTTAGACTGTTAACCTTATAGCACGAAACTTTTTGAATTCCTAACGGAAGGCTCTGGGCCAACCATGCAAGACTAAGAGACATCCTGACTGTGCTGGAACTCGCCTGACCCCACCCAAAATGGCGCCGACACAAAATGAGAATTCTTTTGAATGAACTTTATTGTACCATGACCTTGCAACTTTTTAACCCCGAGATATATATATATAACGTTTTTGATAATGAAAGTAGAAATGAAGGATATTGAGCATGTGCTTGGACAATGAATTGACTTAGGGTGGGTACTGAGTATGAGTTGGAAAATGAATTGGTGTAATTTAGATAAAGAATGAGTGTTGGATAATGAATTATGAATTGATTAATAATGAATTTTTGACATGCATCATGTCTGCTCTGTAAGGTAATTTCAATACGATCTTATTTGCACTGCTGCACTTTATGAAATGAACTGCTACCAATTCCGTTTATTAAAAGTATTCTGAAGGAGAAAGCATGGTCGTTGCAGTTGCATTAATAAGTTTTGTAAAGCCTTACTACTGCGAGCGAAGATTAAGTATGATGATGGATGTAGATCAAAAGGGATCAGATATTTGGCAGCTACCTTATGTGCCACAAGCAGCCGGAAAAGTGTTTTCAGATACCCTTAAAAATGACACCACAGAAAATGCCTTCTGACCGTCACCCTTGCACCCGATAAAGACGGTTACGACCGGGTGGCTCATGTAGATACTCAGATCGTCAATGATTATCTATATGACACCACTGGTCCCTCTGGGCTGAAATGCCGAAGGGGCAAGGGAATGCGGTACGAGGAGATAGGGCGAGTATATGGTAGGTAAAGCATTTTCCGAACTACTGCATGATGATGTGCTTTGAATGCTGCCCCCCCCCCTACCCCTTCTTTTCCTCCCTTCTGCAGGTCACGTCAGAATGTCGACTGGAGTATGGAAGAGCGACGGTCGGACCACCGACGAAACAGGGAAAAGGGGAAAACTGTGTTTAGTCGTTATAACAGATAAACTTTTTAAAGACGTAGGCTTAACGTGACTGTTCCTCTTTAGGACATAGCGACTGAAAGGATGGACTGACATAGAAACTGGACAAGTACTGAATGACGAAAAATTGACTAGAAATGACGTGCTAAATAATGTAACTGGACGTTTGACTAGGTAGGGAAAGGACAAAGAAAAATTATACAGGTAAGGGTTGCCACGGCACCACCCGTCTAGGAAGTTAGAAATATTGCTGATGTTCAAAATGCACTACCCCCTTTCTCACACTCTTATAGATATAGCCAAGCTGTCCGACTGTTTTCCCGATCAATACTAGCCGTTGCCTCAGCCTGAAGAACTTCCCACCAAAGGAGGGGACAGAAAAATGGCTTAAGATCCAACCATGGGTAACTAGCACGACCAGGTTAATCACTGATCGACCAGCCGAGGTGTGAGTATTGGTAATTGGGAACGCTCGCAGGCGTGACAAGCGAGAAAGGGAAAGGGGGGAAGGGTAGAAAGAGCAAGCACATAGATAAAACAGGATAGTAAAGATACGTAGGATATACGGATAAAAACAGATGTTGTAGGCTAACAATTATTTCCTGTCTTGTCGTGAATGTCTTATATATGTGTAATACATGTGCCGTCCTCCCTGTCTGAGTTTGTGTATAATGTACGGATTTATGTCTTCCCTCTGTCTGTATCTGCATGTTACCTAACCTTTGCTGTTCCGTGTTGTGAGCGCACTAAATGACCTATTTTTGTACACGTCTCTCTCTCTCTCTCTCTCTCTCTCTCTCTCTCTCCCTACATGTCATACGTGTACCGAATGGCTCGTTTAGATTGCGGACGACTCTCACTCTCTATGAGAGTCTGCCTATTCTCTCTTTCATTTGTAAAATTGTGCCCCACAGGCACCAGTCCGATTTGATACATATTGAACGCGAAGGTGTTCAGCGAAATTGGCCGAAACTAAAATAATTGTATCTCGCCATATTACTGCCTCTCCTTTCTGCAAAAAATGAATGAACTTGAATTGGCTGAGAAGGAAAGGACAGGTAAGACGACTAAAGTCCCCCAAATCTGGCCATTTATAGGGGGAACTGTATGTCAATGGCACGTTATGTCTGTTCTTCAGAGGCGAACGCCAACGACCAGATTGAACTCCCAGCGCCCGGATTGCCCCACCCCCTTTTTTGTTTGTTTTCGCACCCAAGCGCAAGTGCCCGAAGCATCCCCGCCCCATTTTTCGGTAAACCCCAATTGCTGTCCCGAATATAAACTTGATACACATGAGTAGTTGTTGACCCTCGAGAAGACCCTGTTTTGCCTGACTCCCGATAATAGCACCCCCCGCCCTGTTCAAAAAGGATAGCCAGTCCTGATGGGAAATGTTCTGTAAAATGCTGAATATGATGTAATGCACAGTTGATGGGAACCTCACTTGATTTATAAATAAGACTATGAATAGACCTGCCATGAACACAGTAGGAATACTGACACATGCACTGCTTGGTAATGGACCTCTGACTGTGACCAATGAGCGTATCTCCCAAATGCGTAGAATTGAGGGAGGAATTCACATGCATAGATATCTTCTTTTGCCATTTCACTGAAACATTGTCTTGTACCTATTCAAAGATTCACGATCACCGAAGGAGATGGGTCAGAAGTGACGTACAGCCTGGCTGCGGATCTTGGGACTCGTGTGACCTCGACCAAAGGTGGAGCCGCAGAGCAACAGGATACGGGACGAGACCGCAATTTCAACGTGGGAAACGAAAAACGGTGGGCCACCTTGAAGCCCTCCGTCTGCCGAACCCACGCGTGCCTGGAGTCTCCGTCCCCCTTCTTTGGGCCCGATTGACGGGCCTGCCTGCTTGTTATCCTTTGCTCCCTTGGTCCCTTTTGCGTGTCCCAGGAACTCTGACCCAGCTCCACCCTCTCCCCTATCGACTATTTGAACCACACTCACCCTCTTCTCCACGTAACTTTTTGCCAAAGGAACGAACTGCATTCCACTGGGAATAGGGTGCTGCCGTAGAACTGTGGGCGCTGAGCATAAGGCGCCGCCAACCGGATTGTTTAGGGAACAGGACTGTGGTCTAACAGCAGAAGACTGACCGCACCCTGCAACGCGAGAGGATAGAACAGAGCTGGACCCATAGCTCCACCGCCGGTGCTCAACAGCGCCAACGAAAGTACTTGGACTAGAGCCTACCAGTGATGGCTCACTGACAGAAAGACACTGGGACGAAGCAATATTGTATTTAAGCTGAATTCCGCTCTCATCAACCTGGTCAAAACTGTTCATTGGTTACATTTTTAGTCAGAGACATTTATGCTATGTAGTGCTTTGAAATGATAGGAACTCGACAAATGCAATCTCCTATGTGCCGTATTCTGCCAAACACATCAACTGTCCACGATTATATACCATATGCTAATATTGACAATGCTAATTCTGCGACCATCCCTGTTTATATGTACCATCATCGATCACGAAAATGAACTTTTGCTATGTAAAAAGGGGCGACTGTAGAAAAATAGACATATTGATGTACATAAGCAACGTTCATTTCCCTTTTCCCACTCCTCTTCCTGCGCATATCCTAAATACCGTAAAGCATTTAACTACATCCTACTGCCGGCAAAGGCCTGTACCTGTGTATACATGACAGCCATTTTAGGCACCCTGGCCCTTTTGCCCGCCTAAGATTAGAATCACTGGCTCCCCTTCCGCGTGTATTCAAAATCTCCCTCTCCCTCACATGCATAAACCATGGAGCCCTCTCCCTCTGCACGACCCCGCTGTGAAAGGCAACTCTCCCCCTTGACTCGCACAAAGCCCCCTATTCCATCTCGGAGAGGCATCCTTTGCCTTAGCAGACATAGCCCTCCCCCAGCTGCGCCTGACTGCCCCCGCTCTCATGTACGGGTCATAAGATCTCTCTCGCTCTCTGTGTGACTCTGTCCTTGTGTCCACCCTGGCTACCCTCCCTTCTCCTCACATGAACAAATCATACAGCTTGTCACTTATGCATTACGTGCACGGCAGCCATCTTAGATATCATGGCCTCCCTGCCCACGATCGATCACCAGCGCGCCCCTGTGACCCAGCAAGCATCCTCCGCGCACCCTGGCTCCCCCTCCCTCCTCTTTATGAGCATAACCCTTCTGCATGACCCTGTCCTTGGGAAGTCACGCCAGCGCCTGACCAACACCTCCTTTCCTCCCCTGAATGCCCCTCCTTTGATAAACCTCCCCTCTGCGCTGGATTGTTCATACGGCATGAATACCACTCCATTTATGACCCCTCACCCCGTGTCCGACTGACCACACATGTCCGAGGCCATCGCCTGAGCCAGGAGATACCATTTACTGCCCTTATTGTATGAAGTCACTCCTCTTCAAAAGGATCCTCTATTGGTCTTAGCCACCCCCACCCCTTGGGCTATGATCAGGCGTACACATCCTGCAAAACACTCAGTTGCGTGATTGACCTCCCCTCTTATCAGCAGGTCAAGGGCCCCCATTGTGAATGTATATGGGTAGGATCACCACGAGGATTATGGGGATGTCTTTCCTTTTGCGTCACACCGTTCTGATTGTGTTATCATGTGTTCTGTAGAGTATAAAAAGCCAGAGTCTCAGCTCACTTGTTAGAGCACCTCCCGAAAGACACTGTGTTTCGTGTCCGAAATGACTGGCTCTCCTCATGAGTAATAAACTTTGCTCTTGATTCCTGCTTCCAGCGCCCGTCTCTTTATTTTGGTAATTACTCAACATGGGAACCAAGGCGGTTTGCGCCAGCAGCCTGGGCACCGATAGGAAGATGGTTTGCAATTTTTCACAGCTCCTAGTTTGGTATATTAAAATGGGGTAACACTGTTATCTAACCTTGAATTGGGCTAGATCAGTGTTTTGTGGTCAACATGTTTCAAGCTCCCCAAGCTTTTCATCAGGACCATACAGGGTCCAGCCCTGTATTTTCCACTCCTATATTTAAATAAATAGGATTGATTTGATATATCTCTATTGCGCTGTTAATTTAAAACATGCGTTTTTATACATACGATTTGTATTTCAATGGCTTATCTGAAAAAGAGAATGACACTTGATTAGTGGCAAACATCCCCCCTAAAGAGCAAGGGGATCACACATGCAGCTCACATTGTCTAGGGCGTGAGTGTGCCTTATGCACCTTATTGGTGCGTGCAGGCTTTCAAATCCAGTGCAGAGATAAAAGAACAATGTGAAAAAACGTGGTTTTGTGAATTCACACATAAAAATAACACAGGACTTGATGTGACTATAGACAGGACACACAACATACATATACACATAGTTTTGTCATGGCAGGGCATATTTACATGTATTGGTGCTAAATTGCACTTCATGGTCTCAGGCGAGGGCGGTATCACCTCGTGGAAACATTGCTGTAGGGTTTTTAAAGCAATAATTAAAGTCGCGTTTCTTCAGACAAAACACGTTTTAAATGGGGGTCCTGGAGCTGGAACCCGGAGCTCTGCTCCACCAACAAAATAACCCCCAGCTAGCTGCCATCACGCCACTGATCCACCGACACCTAGCCGGGAATAAGAAATCGGAACCCCCATGCTTCACGGAGATACAACTATGACCCCCCCTGGCACCCGGAACGCAGAGTTAAAGGCACCGGCTACCCCAAACAGAGAAGCAACTCTGCAACTGACCTCCGCAAAAGATGACCCCCCCCACAAAAGATTCAACAGGCGGATCTGCCCCACAAATCCACCGACTCAATAAAGAATAACACTCACCTGACCCCCGGCAGGAACAGCCTGATACGTGAGAAGATGAGGAGATAAGCCATATGTGTCCCCAGCGGCACCTCCAGACAACACTCACGACGTCAGGACATCCACCGGACCCCCACGTGAAGTGCCTGCTGCAAAGCAAGAAGCGACTGCCGCATATCGAGGATCAGATACGGGACACAGAAGTTGAAAAAATGCGGACCCGGGCGATTTCCACCCAGCCTGCCCCCAAGATGGCGCCCAAGTATGGACTCTGCGCCGGAAACCCTATCTTCCTAGGAGAAATTAAAAAAAGAAAAGAAAAAATCTACATCCACCCTCCACGGACCACTCAGGATTAACAATTGGTTGCACTCCGATACTCACAGATCGCGAACCAAGGAATCCGTCGATACGAGGTCCCAGCCGATCGCCCTCTTGCCTGCCCCCAAGATGGCGCTTATCTTCTTCTGGAATTCGTCCCGGTAACTGCTAGTGAACTCGTAATTTGCACAGCAACCCTCTACATCACGTCGCAATAATCGGGGCTCAACCTCCACTTTAGCACCAAGAGCAGAACGAGGTCAGAAACGGGACGAAGCAGCCGAACCAACACGGACCCAGACGAACATCATTCTGCCTGACCAAATGGCGCCCAAGTCGGGACACCACACTGAAAAACCTCCCGGTAATCCCTATCTGTCAGGGAGATAGAGGGGATTAAAGCACACATCCTCCCTCCACAGGATTTACAGGGATATCCAATCGAATTGCACACTGTGGGGCATAGACTGTGAACTGAGATTAGCCAAGAAGAAGAGGTCCCAGCCGATCTCCTCCTTGCCTGCCCCCAAGATGGCGTTCAACACTCGGAACTCGTCCCGGTAATGCCCAGCTACTCTCTCCAATACGATGCAAGAAAGGGGTAAGAACCTTATCACCTTATCAGCAAGTAATAACAAAGACTGCTCTCTGAGTATCAACGGAGGTCGCGGCTCTCACGGACGGGGTCTGGCACCCCCTTCCTCTGCCTGACCTCAAAATGGCCCCCTAAACGGACATCACCCAGAATAAACCCTACTAGAGGAAGAAACGCTACTTCGCTCAGACCTTTAGCGCCCCCACCTCAGTCACCCAGAAACGCACTCCCCCCACTTACCAGTGACCCTCATTCATCGCATACCGCCCAGCCACAGCACTCACTGGCCCCTAGCCCCCTAACCCCGCCCCTCCCCCCCTCCACTAACACTCATTCAGCCCTCAGGCAACCCCCCTCCCTAACTAGAGACTAGTGGCTTCCCCAGCCAAACGCCCGTCCACACCGCCTCTCACCATGACTATCAACTCCAGCCCCCTTTCCTCCCCCCTCATAAAACGTCACGGACCCAACTCCTTCTCCATCACCCCCCCATCAAACCTCACGCACAAGGCAAGAAAATCCCTCAAACACAAACTCATCAGGCAATTCCCCGAATCCCTCTTCGTAGATGTCTACCACTGCCCCTCAAAAGGCCAAATAAAAATGGACCTCATCTTCCACACAGCCAGACCAGGCTATTGGATCTCCAATCTGAGAGAAAATCGCCTAATAACCAAAACCACCAAGACAATACACAGCTGCAAGCTCTCCTTCTACTCCCCAAATCTCTCGCCCAATTTCGGGACCACCTCAGTAACCATCTACTCCAACGGCACAGTCCTGATTCAAGCCAACAACGACAATCTGGAGGACTTTGACCGCTCATTCCCCTCCCTACTAGCAAACTCTGTCACACATGACGCCTACCAAGACCACCAGCCCCATACGATTATCAACCTCCCTACACCATACACAAGGAACACAGCCACCCCTAAACATCCCCCACTCATCTACAAGCCCCTAGATAACAAGGCCGGGACACCATCCACCACCACAGCCCACACTACAGAAACACTCCCGAAGCGGACCTCCCCCCCTCCAGACCCAGTGGGTAAGACGGCTAACCCCAACCCCCCCCACATCCAACCACTACTATCCCTCAAGATATACTGCCCTCCACCCCCCAAACTCCACTCACCACCTCCCCAGACCTTGACCCAAGCAGCCACCCAAACCCGCTCAGACACCGAGTTAACCCTAAACCACAACACAACCAAAACATCTCCCAAGCGCAACTCCCACCCCCTCAAGAAGGGCCTCACCACCGCCTCACCCGCATCTAAAGACAAATAGACACCATAATACAAGGCCTAAACCTCATCCTCACCAGCCTCTCGACTGGGCAAAACCCCAAGACCCTGTCCTCCCCCCCTTCACCTATACTCCCCCCTACAACTATAGCCCCCCCAGCCAAACGAACTAATCTCTTCACTCCAACACACAGCCCCCCACCCCACCCTTAACCCGGAGACCCAACAGAGCGGAGAAAGCCATGACCTGGGAAGAGACGCTCGACCTGGCCGCCTCTTACACCAGCCCTACCTCCCCCCTTACCCAGTCCGCTATTCAGGTAATTACCAGTCTTAGAAACGAGAACCCCCTCCGCAAACCTCCTAGACCCCCGAACTCCCTCATTAGCATCCCCACCGAACCTACAAAAAAAGACTCTCCCGGGACCAACTGCCTGCTCATAAACTGCAGATCGGCCACCAAACACTCCACAGAGCTAGCAGAGACCATCCTCAACCATAATATAGACATAGCATTCATCACGGAGACATGGCTCAACGACTCTTCATCACCTAATCTAGATATGCTTGTCCCACCAGGCTATTCCATCATCAATAAAGATAGGAAGAATCATAAAAAAAAAAGGAGGAGGCGTGGCAATCATCCACAAGAACGACCTCTCGGTGACCGAAACAGATGCTTTTAACTACAACTCCTTTGAATGCCTCACAACTAACATCAAAACAAGCGACAACCAGTTAACGCAATGCTATCTACTATATCATCCCCCAGGCAACAACGCCACTTTCACGGATCAACTTTCAAACCTGATCGCCAACTGCTCTCTCAAAGAGTCCAACACTCTCATTTTAGGGGATCTTAATCTATGCTGGAACAACGAGAACGACATCACTATTAAATCCCTAAACGATCTTCTGCACTCCAACAACCTCTCCCAACACTGCTCAGAAGAGACCCACTACAAAGGGTCGATCCTAGACGTCATCATCGCCCGACATGATGCAATCTCCATCGATCACATACTCCCGGTAGACTGGTCTGACCACCACCTAATCCTATTTCAACTCTCTCAAGGGACCCAGTCTCGTCCCCCCATTGCAGCCCCCCCCACATGGTCCAGAAACCTATCACAAATCAACACATCAGATCTAGAAGAAAGAATAGCCTCCTGTCTGCCAATCCCCTCAGAAGGACTCTCAGCTACTGAACTCACCTCATACTACAACACGACCACGTCCGACATCCTAAACCAACTGGCACCCCTGAAACAAAAAAAACAAAGGAACATCCCATCAAGAACCTGGTTTAACAAGGACATCAACAAGGAAAGGAGACTTCTCAGAGCCTCAGAGCGACATTGGAGAAAGTACCCCTCCGCCATCCATCGCAGGGAACTCAGGGAAGTTCGAAGAAGGTACAAAAACCATATCAACAGCGAAAAAACAAACTTTTTCTGCAATGCGCTTGACAAGGCAAAAAATAGACCCAGAGAACTCTTCGACATCATCAAAAAACAAACATCCAAGCCAACCACTGCCCTTGTACAACCCTCCAAAGCCCTATGTGACAACTTCGTCACCTTCTTCAACGATAAAATAGCCAAGATCGAACTATCCCTAGGCATCAGCCCTCCCTTGGCTACCAACATCAATCCAACAGTAACAGAAAACTTCTCCACAGATCCTACTGTTACCGCCTGGTCCTCCTTCGACCTCGTCCATGAAGCCGAGATCCTCAACCTAATCTCATTCTCCAAACCCTCCTCCCACAACCTCGATCCCATCCCCTCCCAAATGGCCAAAGACCTCAAACTCACCCTTGCTCCACTCTGGTGTGAAATCATCAATAGTTCCCTAAAGACTGGCACCGTCCCGGACTGCCTCAAAGTCGGTCAGGTAACTCCTCTCCTGAAGAAACCAGGCTTAGACACCAACGACCTCAACAACTTCAGACCAGTCTCAAGTCTGCCTTTCCTAGCCAAAATCCTAGAAAAGTGTGTATTACGGCAACTCAACAAACAGCTCGACAACATCAACCTTCTTGACCACAATCAATCGGGCTTCAGAAAAGGATTTAGCACTGAAACCGCAATACTGAACATAATAGATGACATCCGCAATTCCCTTGATGCGGATCAGTGCTGCCTACTCATCCTCCTAGACCTGTCAGCGGCCTTCAACACGGTTGACCACAAGCTCCTCATCAAGGCCCTCAAGGAAAGAGTTGGTGCAAACGATGTGGTCCTGCAATGGTTTGACTCCTTCTTTCAGAACCGCTTCCAAAGAGTCAAAATAAAATCCTTCACATCCGACCCTCTCCCTGTGACCAGAGGGGTTCCCCAAGGATCCGTTCTCTCCCCCCAACTGTTTAACATATAAATGGTACCCCTCACCATCATACTGAAGAAAGCCAACATCCCCTTCCATCTCTACGCAGATGACACACAGATCTACATAGAAACCACCTCCTTCAACAACATCATAAGGCTTAACAACACTCTCAAAGAAATCCAAGCCTGGCTTGGGACGAACCACCTCAAACTCAATCAAGGAAAAACCGAACTCCTCCTCATCTCCAACAAGGACGACAACCCCCAAATCACAGAATAGGTGAAAGCTATTGACGCTCTCAATGGAAATCTCACTCTGACTAACTCAGTAAAATCTCTTGGAATCACCCTTGACCATAAACTTTCAATGTCAAACCACATTAAGAACTCTGCAAAGAGCGCCTTTCTCAATCTCAAACTCCTCAACAAAATCAAACCGCACATCCCACAAAGGGAGCTCCAACTAGCCACCTAATCTCTGGTGTTGTCCAGACTGGACTATGGGATCGCAACCTTATCAGGCACAGCCCTTTCACACCTTGCACCAATGAAAACCACCCTCAATGCAGCTGCCAGAATGGTCTCGGGGGCAAAGAAATTCGACCACATATCCCCCGCACTCAAAGACTTAAAATGGCTCCCAATGGAAATGCGCGCCAGCTTCAGAATGGCCTGTCTTACACACAAAGCCTTGCACACCGGGAAACCGGAATACCTAGCCTCCAAACTCAAGAGAGCGGGCCAATCCAGAAACCTCAGAAGTTCAAACTCCCTACTACTCATCCCCTTGAGAACCCGGAAACAAAAAACTGCAACTCGCTCGTTTGCCGGCAATGCCCCAAAAATCTGGAACTCCATCCCAGTGGACATCAGGACTACAGCTTCCTTTCCAGACTTCAAGAGACGCCTAAAAATCCTCTACCTCAACCGCGCATTCCCGAACTCTACCTCAGCAGCCCACCCTGCAACTATGTCTACCTCATAATCAGTACCTCAAACAAGCCCCTCAGGCGCCAAATATCAATGTTAATCCTTGAACTTGTATGAAACTTTTTCTTGATATACCGCTCTACACTTGTTCCCTCCAGCCGATTGTAAAGCGCTCCGATACCCTCGGGTCTGGCCAGCGCTATAGAAAACTCCAAAAATAAAAATAAATAAATAAATAAAGAGTCTGAACCCACTTTGCGATCGTTATAGCAGTTTTTTCTCTTTTAGTTCCGTTTTGCTGTACTTACTTCCTTATCGGCGAAACCGCTCGGTATTACCTGCTGGATCCTCACCCGACCGCATATTGCCGGTGATCGGGCAGAACGGTGTATTTCATGACACCGCCCTTCCGGGTTCTGAGTGTTGGAGGCTAGACCGTTTCGTATGTAGCGGCCATATTGGGAGGATGTGAAAGTGGTGAGACGAGTGTGTTGGCAAATTCGCTCGCAGATGCCGTTTTTCATGGGGATTTTCAGATACAAAGTTTTTACGTGGATGTCCCAATGATCTGCTGCTTTTCTGTGTTATTTACAACATTTTTTTGAAAAAAGAAGAAGCGTTAGTAATTTCAAATCTTTGATGAGTGGAAAGGCTGGATTAATAAAGACCAGGTTATTAGTGCACTTAGTTCACTTATAGTCACTTGATTTAGTATCCTAGGTGCACTCGATTGGTTGATCACAACTCAGTGTGATGTTCTTGTAACTGTTTTATGAGATGTCATCATATTGCCCGATGGTGTTTGTGAATGATCTAATGAGACTGTCAACGGATACCCACAGTTTTTGAATGGTATGGTTTTGTTAAACAGGGACCATTTTAGTCTCTGAATGCACCCCATGGAATTTCATCATTTAACCCAAGGGTGTCTGTATGTAATCTGAACACCCATCTTTGTTCTCGTTCATGCAGAATCCGATCCAGGTTGTCTTTGTTTTTTACAGTTTCTAACACTACCCATGTCAGATCATTGGGTGTGTGGTTCTGCTCGATGAAGTGGTTCGTCATACGGGTAGTGGCTCGTTTGCACCGAATATTGCTCCTATGTTCCACTATGCGGGTACTGACCTTCCTGGTGGTCATGCCTACATAGTGTAAATTGCAGGTGCATGTTATCAGGTATACCACTCCACAGGTGTTACAATTGGAGAAACTTCTTAGTTCCCATTTTGTGTTGTTGTTGAAAAATACAGTTGTTGTTACTGAAGTTAAATGACAGACACTGCAATAATTGCAGGGAAAATGTCCACTTGGTAGAGGTTGAGATCTTACTGTGGGGTTTGTGAGTGTCGGGCGAGTGTGGACCAGGAAATTTTTCAAGTTCTTTCCCCGGCGGTGGCTGAACATAGGGGTGGGTATTGTCAGTCCATCAATGTTTTTTGATTATCTTGGCCACTGTGTCTGATACTTGGTTGAATGTTGTGATGCAGATTGGTCTGGTGTTTTCTGATTCTGATTTCTCTTTCGGTTCCAGCAGGGCATCTCTGTTGTTATTTCCAGCCCGTTTTTCTTTTATTAGTTTGTTGGGATATTTCCTGCATCTCAGCTTTTTGCTCAAGTCCTCTGCTTGGATCATGTAATCTTCTTTGTGGCTACAATTCCTTCGTAGTCGCAAGAATTGACCAAAAGGGAGGTTCTGTTTGAGATGGCGAGGATGGAAACTGTCATATGTTAATAGACAGTTGCGGGCTGTCTCCTTGAAATGGGTTGTGGTGATAAGTTTTCCTGAGTTTGCATATATGTTCAGATCTAGGAATACTAGGTTGGTCCTGCTCATAGAACTAGTGAAATTCAGGAAAGGGTCTTGCGTATTCAGCCATGTCAGAAAGGAATTTGCTTCTTCTGTACCCTGCCAGATTAAAAAAACGTCATCTATGTAGCGTTTCCATTCCAATATATGGTGTCTGTAGGGATTCCTCTCATTGAGAATTTTAGTTTTCTCCAGTTGGTGGACATACAGACCCGCTATGCTCGGCGCAAAAGTGCTGCCCATGCTGGTCCCGTGTTGTTGTTTGTATAGTGTGGTCTCAAAGCGAAAAAAATTCTCAGAGTGCTAGTTGGCAACACTCCATTATCACATGTCGTGGGGTATGGTATTCCCATTCATCCCCAAATAGTACTTCTTCCAGTATTTGTAAGGTCTCTCTATGTGGCAGACTAGTGTATAGACTCTCCACATCCAGGCTGATAAGGATGCTGGATGTGGGGTCAAAATTCAGATCTTTTAGAAGGCAGAGTACGTCCTTGGTGTCTTTTAGGTAAGTGTCAGTCTTCTGTACCAAAGGTCTTAAGAAGGCGTCAGCAAATTGCGACAAAGGTTCTAAGATTGAACCTATCCCCTAAACTATAGGTCTCCCTGGTGGATTTTCACGTCTCTTGTGGATTTTGGGGATTGTATAAAAGTAGGGTGTTATTGGTTTTTTGTTAGTCAGAAATTCTATTTCTTTTTTAGTTAGCCAATCATTGGCCAGGCATTCCTCAGTTAGATAAGCAATTGAAATTCTCAGTCGTTCAGTGGGATCCTCTTTTAGTATAATATAGTTTCTTGTGTCTCCTAGAAGGCGAAGGCATTCCCTTCTATAGTCTGTAGTGTCCTGTAGGACTATTGCTCCTCCTTTGTCGGCTGGTTTGATGGTAATTTGGTCATTCCTGGATAATTCTTGTATCGCTGTTAATTCTGCCTTGCTGGTGTTGTGGAAGACTTTGACTGTACGTGGATCCAGCTCTTGTACCTCTTTCATTACTGCTTTCTCAAAAGCTAATAGTTCAACTGGTAAACTGTGGGCTGGTGGAACAAAACTGGACTTTTTTTGTAATCCTGTGTCACTCTTTTGTTGTTCCTCCGGTTTCTTGTCTTTGAAGAATACCTGAAGTTTAATTTTTCTGAGGAATTCTTTTAGTTCACAGCAAAGTTTGAATTTGTCTGTGATTGGAGTTGGTATGAAACCTAGACCCTTGTTCAATACTTGTATTTGTATATCTGTCAGCGTTAAGGAGGACAAATTGACCACTAGACTGGGTTGTTGCTCGTAGTCGGCTCTGGTGGTCCCTTGCTCCGTGTGTGGGGTCCTGTTGTTACCACTGGTTCTGCCCATTGTACAACCTGATTGGGTTTGTTTTTTGCTTGTTGGGTTGGCCGGCCTCTCCCTAAAAAAGGTTTTCCTTGATTTCCTTGGTTGTTACCCCAGTTTTGGTAATTGGGTTGATGGTACATAGGTGGGCCGTAGAAGAAAGGTGGTGGTGGAGGACCATAAGTGTAGGGATCTTGATACATAGGCCACATGGGTGCTGGGTTCCCTCTATGGTTCCTCATATTTCCTCTTCCTCGTCTAGGTCTTCTGTTGGGGGTGGTATTATAATTGCCTGTTCCCCCTGAGCTGTCAGATCCTGTATCTGAGCCATCACGGTCAGTGTTGTAGCCTGGATTCCTACTATTGGTTCTGTAGTCCTCCCTGACATACGGATATACTTTCTCGTGTGAGAATGTCTTTTTATCCTTAGATAGTTTGATATATTTTGAGTCCTTGAGACTTATCTCAAAATCGACCATGGTTTTGTTAAGCTCATCCAATCTTTTTTTAAGTTCTATTGGATTCTGAAAGGATTTCAGACGAATCTCCATGGATTGAATCTCCTCCTTTAGGGAATCTACTAGTCTAGTCGCTGTTTTGATAATTAAAACCAGCCAGTCCCTGGTACAGTGCCACAATATTTGTGACCAATCCTGCTTAAACTGTTTATCATGCTGGAATATGAAAGGTTCATTTCTGACTATCAGGCCCCTTGGTGCTGCATTGGCTTGTAGGTATTCTGCCATCATAATTCCGTGTATCAACGTTTTGATCTGCGTCCTTTTTAACTCTGTGAGTTCATCCCAACACTGACTTGCATCACTGTTCTCTCCGTTGGGTGCCCCTGCATGGGGTAGCATTGAGGCACTAGCCCTGTCTACTTCGTCTTCTGAGAAAGACAGACCTGTGTTTTGTGCCATGATAAATTTAGTGTTGTTTTGTGTGTGTCGTCTAGTCACTTGGTCACCTGGGATTCACCGTTCAGGTGACCTATTGTAATAGTATCAAGAGAAAACTCCTGCAGCCCGTGGCTGTCAAATGCAAAGAGAAAAAGGGGGGAGAAGGAGGGTAAACACAACTAGATCAGCCTCCAGTCTATACCAAAAAGTCAGGAACCCAAAGTAATGGGTCCAGAGACCTAGTTTGTGTGTATGGTAACTGCATAATTCCGTCAGTATCTGCCATAAGAAGAAAGAAAAATTTATTTTTCAGATAAGCCATTGAAATACAAATCGTATGTTTAAAAACGCATGTTTTAAATTAACAGCGCAATAGAGATATATCAAATCAATACTATTTATTTAAATATAGGAGTGGAAAATACAGGGCTGGACCCTGTATGGTCCTGATGAAAAGCTTGGGGAGCTTGAAACATGTTGACCAGAAAACACTGATCTAGCCCAATTCAAGGTTAGATAACAGTGTTACCCCATTTTAATATACCAAACTAGGAGCAGAATAAATTGTTGAGGCCCACTAGCACGGTATTTTTAATCACACAACCACTCCACCACCATAACACTTTACACCACACATAGCCTTTCACAAATACAGTGCTCCTGCGTAGTCCGCTAGTCGCAGCACGCCCCTTTTCGTAGAGAACTGGGATGGCCCCAATGATGAAGCATGTCACCGTGGGGAAACCCCGGTGAGTGAGGGGACTCTAGAAAGAAATTTTTCTTTCTTCTTATGGCAGATACTGACAGAATTACGCACTTACCATACACACAAACTAGGTCTCTGGACCCATTACTTTGGGTTCCTGACTTTTTGTGTGTGGTGTAAAGCCATCCCCGATGTGAGCTTCTTGTACGTTCTCTTTGTGTGCCAGGACTCCCTCTGATTGTGTTTTGTGTAATCCTGCCATGTCCACGGATGACCTGCGGTACACTTCGCTTGGATGTTGGCTGTCCCCTTGCTTTGTGTGTGTGTGTATGTGCCTCCTCATTACTTCATTTGTGACATTGTGCTGTGTGGTTCATTTGTTTGGGCTGGGGCTATGGACCACTTGGGTTCTTTCCCTGATTGTTCCTTTGTGGTGTTCTTGTTCTGTTTGGCAGTCATGGTTGCTCATCTACTGTCCAGCTCTGTGTGCTGGCCAGTGCTATGTTCAAGTTGATTCCACCATTACGTCCCAGATCTGTGCATCTGTTGTGGTTGTGTTGGATGTATGTGTGTTGGCTGTGTTGTTGCTTCACTTCCTGGGCGTGCTGTTGTGTTTGTGCTGTTCTGATGTGTGTTGTATGTGTTGGTGTTGTGTCACTCATGTCTGTGTGTGACTGGTATGCACACACTGCTTGTTGTGCATACAGCGCTGTGTATATGTGGCCTTGACATTGCCTGGGATGTATGACGTTACAACGCATACTTTTACAACGCCTACCTTTACAACGCGGTTTTTACAACGCATACCATTACAACGCATAATGCTTTTAGGCGCTGGATAGTGAATAGTTTAATTTACTATTCCAACTCCAGTCCCCGTGGATAGTAGGGAAGGTTATTGGATAGTAAATTAACCTATTCCCTATCCTAGAGCGCCCCCCAGCGCAATGCGTTGTAATAGTTTGCGTTGTAAAAGTTGCGTTGTAATGGTAGGTCGTTGTAAAAGTTGCGTTGTAACAGTTGTATACCCATTGCCTGATGTGCATCCCCTGATGTCCTGCAGTGTTTGTTCAGTTTGTTTGGCCTTTGCATCTGTAGTTGGTTTGAAATAGCTATGTTGTTCTTTGATGGTGCACTTCTTGTGTGATTTGTGGTATGTTGTGTGTGCTTTGTTACTGAGTGATGAGGTTGTGCACTCCTGTTGTGTCTGTGCTCCCATTCCTTACCACTGTTTGGCTGAGAGGGCATGGCTGTTTTTGTTGTGGTTCTGTGTGTGTTTCCTTTGGGTTGTGTGTTTGTGTGATGTTTTTGTGTAGAAATTTGCTGTGGCATCCCTGTGTGTGATGTTTCTTGCTACACCCAGGGTGTGTGTTTTTGTGTGTATGGACTGGCAAGTATTGGCAGCCTTCAATGTGTGTGGCACTGGTGTTGTGTGCTGCTGTTGTGAGGGGTGTGTGTGTGTGTGTGTACATTCATCCTGGTGTTTGTCAGTAATGGAGTATGTATATGGGCCCTGTGTGTTGTACTGGTGGTGTACTCCTGTGAGGTGGTTGTATGCATGTGTGGCTGTTCCCAGTTTGATTTCCAGGCCTTCCTTTGTTCCTTGTGCCTTTACCTGGTATGCTTTTCTGTCTCCCTGTGTTGTTGCACTGTGGTGCCTGTGGTTTGACTTCACTGACTGTACCAGCCATGTGTGGTTTGATGGTCTTGAGGGGTGTGCTGTGTGTTCCTTGTCTTGCATGTGATGGGCACGTGCTTGTTGTGTGTCCATGGCCTTCCATTTGTGTACATCCCACTTTGGCTTTCCTATTTGTTGGGCTCCATTGCTGTTGGCATGTGGTGTATGTGTATGCGTGACTATCCAGGCTGTGTGTCCATTTGTTCCTTGTATGTGTTCATTTGGTGCTTGTACTCATAGTTGTTCCATGTGTGTGGTGGTGTTGTGGTGTGTGTGTGTGTTTCCCTGGCCCTGTGCTACTGTGCTGTGTGTTGTGTGTTCCTGTGCAGCCACTCATGCTGTGGCTGTCTACCTGGTTGTTTCGTGTGTGGTGCAGTGTGTGGGTTGACCAGGCTTGTTGTTGTGCATGGTTGTGCACTGGATGGGCACATGACATGTTCCTACATGGGTTGTGGTCATGTGTGGTGGTGGGAGGTGTGGCCCTGGGGTGTTTGTGCCCTGCCCATTACTTGGCTGGCCCTGCCTCCTTTCTTGTACGCATGTATTCCCTTGTGTTCTCTGCTGCGGTGACGTGACCTGGACATTGCTGCATGATCGAGGAAGATGTGTGTCTAGGATGCAGAGGGGTGACTTGGTAGCAGGTGGGTCATGTGTGGGTGCCCTTGTGGATGTGTTACTGCACCAGCAAGGTGTCTGTTGTGGACTTGAACCCTGTGTCAGCCTTTGTGTTGTGTGTTGTATTTGTTGAGTTGCGTACCTGAGGCGGCATCCACGGCGGGCCATGAGTTCATAGTGATATAGCAGGTACAGCACCGGGAACACGTGTAGAGCTGGGTCCATGGCTGTCCTGACCTGGTGGAGGGGACCGGGACTCTGGTTTCGCGCTCCTCTGTCGTGCTTCCGCCGTCTCTGATTGTGAGTCATCTCTTCTGCTGTGAGTCTACTTGTTTGGGGCTTCCTAATTTGTGGAGCGGGGTGGACGTCATTCCGCATGCCGGTGAGTCTCCATTGGCTCACTCCGCCGCGGTGGCGGGCGCATTTTTATGGTGGTGCGCGTCACACAGCGGCAGACTGGAATTGACCTATGTTTAGCAATACTAATATGGCGGACGTGTTTACCGCTTCTAGCGGGCAGAAAAATGCGTTTTTCCACACCGTCAGCACCACAGTGGTGCCCCCGCCCGACATCCTAATGGACCCCTTAGCCTTCTCCATAAAACTTTCCCATCTGAGTTTAAGTCAGATAGAAGAGGCCATTAGTTACACAACTACTACTCTCACTGCTAATGCTATTGCTCTAATACTAATTAAAGATTGTCTTCTTTAACCGTTGTTCACAACAACTTAGTCTCTCTCAACATACAGTGTACACCCTTGCAGTGAGTGTGTAACTATTGTCAATAAGTATGAAATATAAGTATAACTTACAACCGCCCGCCACTGCTGCTGGCTTACCCACCCCTGTGGCAGCTGCCAAATACACTGCTCCCTCCTGGCTGGCGTCGCCGGACCCGCAGCTGGTAGTTGATACACCTAGAAATAAAATATTACACATTTTTTAAATGCCATATACACCTCCCCTTATTTATTCTTTTTTACTAGCAAGATTGATAAAAAAGTTGAAATACATGTATATATCCCATACATTACTAGTCCCAATCGGGTACTAGAGTAGACACTAGTAGAAGTATGTCCTATCCTATCAAAAATAATAAAATACGTGGTTAGGCAATATAGGTGGGAATTGTCGAAAAGCCTTTCAAGATTAAGAAGACTAGAAGACGATAACCAAAAGGCAAAGGAATGGACTCAGTGGCTAGAGCTATTAGTAAATCTGAGTTTTAAAACCTTTTAAATAAAAATAAAGAGAGGCCAACTGGGCAAGCTTAGCTACAGACAGACTAATATAGTAGTAGTACAGGGAGTCAGAGCAGAGGCAGTTAGAGGCAGGTATAACAAGAATTTAGAAACAGATAGTCTAGATCTAAAAAAGATTTGGTAAAAAATAGAATTAGGAACGGAAACAATAGTTGGGGGAAAATAAGGTGCAGTAATAGTTACTGAAATATAATTAATATTAACAACTGAAGGACTTACTGAGGCCATCAGCAGAGCCCTCAGTAGAGGAGAGGTCCTGGTTTTGGGAACGGGAGGCATCTTGTTGTTGTCCAGCTGCTCCCTCGGAATCTGACCTTGTCTTCTTGCCCTTGGGTGCTGATCATGTAAGATATTATAATGAAAGAAACAAACATTGATGATTTATGTGAAACAAATACAATATTTAAAAAAACACCCAAAAACATTTGTGGAAACAACAACTGCAATAAAATTGACCAATCTTATCTGACCGACTAGTAGTATCGCTGGATTCGCGGACTGTCTAGTTATTATTTATGAACACTAATCCCGTGTTCCATTCTGATTCCAGAATCCTAAGCCTAAGTACCACCTGACCTAGACCACCTTTTCCAGATGGGCCAATTGTTCACTAAGTCTGCATTTCCATTTATTTTAGTCCTCAAGATGCATAGCTGGAGGACGCATGCATAAATCTTTGCATACACCAAATTGTTGGTTGGTTGCTGCTGGTGTTCTGCTAAGCCTATTACTCACTCACTAACACTCTGCAAAAGGTTCTACTAAGGATTGGAGTAAGAAGCACTCAGCAGCATGTGACAAGACAGAGGATAATGAACTAATTAACTAAACTACTTATCAATCCACCACTGTCTTAGTGACAGGAGGACAAAGGAAGGACTAGAGTCTCTCTAGCATTACCTAAATTAAGTTCTCTAAAGTAAACTCTCTTACATAATCTGCCCAAGCGAGCACAGCCGCAAACAAGTAAAATGAGTAGTGCATAGAACCTGTGTCTAGAAGAATAACAATCACAGAAGATTTTTAAATGTAATTTACCTGGATTGTAAGCAGCATTCTTGCTATTCAGAAATAAATTACATTCGTAATAACAGTAACACAGACTAGAGAACACACAATACTACTGGTGTTAGCTACTCACCAAGCCCCATGACCTCAACCACTAGCAGGTCCAGCAGGTCCTGCTCCAAGTCCAAGATGTCTGACCACCGCTGGGTCAGCTGGTTATGGGTACACTGGACCCCAGAGCTGCAAAACACTGCCCGATGTACCCTTGCCCACCGGTTGCAAAGCTCCTGGGTAGCGACTCGAAGCCAGGTTTGCCGCCTGCTGCCAAGGTCAAGCGGAGGTGCGGTTGCACAAAAAAACAAGGGTGGCCACCTCTGCCTTGCTAAAAAGGGACCCGGCCTGCACCCCTTCTAGAAGTAGTTTGCCGTAGGGAAGGCGGCAGGCGCCTTGACCTTGGAGCCGGTACCCTTAGCCATGGTCCTGGGGTGGGCAGGGGCGGACAAGAAAATGTAGCAGTAAAAAATAAAGTCAGGGGGAGAAGTAGGAGAGTAAAAAAGGTAGTAATATAAAACAGTGGAAAAAATAAAAAAAACTCAGTAAAAGTAGAAATAAAATGTAAAATCTACACTTAGGGACAGAGAGGGATAGATCATAAATACAACAGATCAGAAAAAGCAGTGTAAAAAACAAAGGATTGAAAAGATTGGAGAGGGATTGAAAAGCAGGCCCCAGAACCATGCAAAGAATGGGAAAACAAGATGGCGTGTTGCCGAACTTCAAAAACATCTCGCGAGCATACAGTGCGAGCATGCGGAAAGTAGCAACTCTGCATACTTGCGTAACTCAGCGTAGCGCTGTGGAGTTTTTGTGCCACTTCACGTAGCCCAGGGTTTTTTATTTCCTGCAAATGGTATCTACAAAGGGTTTGTGGTGCTAAAATCACAATCTTCCCACCTTTCAGGAACAGGCAGACTGCTGTCAAAAAATGAAAATATTCTACACAGTTTTGGCATTTTACTCAGACATAAACCATTTTTCCCATTTTTTGTGCTGAACCCCTCCTTCCAGTCAGTGGTAGAAATGGGTGTAGAAGCAATAATGGATCCCAGATGACTATACATTTATGAGAAGTAGAGAAAATTCTGAATTTAGCAAAGGGTCATTTTTGTAGATGCTTCAATGTATTCCTATAGAAACTAACAGTTGAAATAAAAAAATATTGAAATTGAGTTGAAAAAAACAGCCACTTGTGCCAACGTTTTCACCTGTAACTTCTTCTAAGTATGGTACATTTTTTAAAGCTATATACTGTTATGTCCACTAAATCCATCTGGTTGAGAGTATATATAGGACTTGTAGGTTTAGCTGTAAGAAATGTAAATGAAATTATATGGTGTAATAGTTTTAAAAGACCGAACATTTGAATAAACTTGACTTTGACTTTGTAGGTTTAGCAAGAACCCGAGGTACCCAGACCCAATAACTGAGCTGTGTCTTGCAACAGGTTTTCATTGTGTACCAGGTATATAGCAATTAATTTGGTAAAATATAAAGAGTGAAAAATAGGTATGAAGGAAACATATGTATTTATGAAATGGGAACAAAATGTATATATCAGAAGCACTGGTTATTTGCACATCTCCGAAATTGTGACTTCTCATACTAGCATGTGAATTAAAGGAGATTTTTCAAAACAACTTATTTTTTACACATTGGCTTACATTTGGAAGGCAGAAATGCAAAGAAAGTCAATTGGTGATAATACTTGTTCTACTATTTTGTACTTCCCTAAGTCCCTCGACAAAAATGGTACCTCACTTGTGTGGGTAGGCCTAGTGCCTACAACAGGAAATAACCAAAAACGCAAAGTGGACAAATTACATTTTTCCAGTGAAAACTGATCCTTTATTCGCGATGTGCCTAGCTGTTAATTTTCGAACCTAGTTTACCCAGCACCGAGGGAAACCTAGCAAACCTATATATCTTTAAAAACTAGAAATCCTGGTGAATCCAGGATGGGGTGACTTGTAAGGTTTTAAATAGGTTTTGTTACCCAGAATCCCTTGCAAAACAAAAACCACATTTCCTCACATTTCTGTAATGGAATGTTCTGTAATATGTGTTGAGTGACAAACTTAGACTAGCGCAGCATTCCCCCAAGTTTCCCCATAAAAATGTACCTCACTTGTGTGGGTAGGCTTAGTGCCAGTGGCAGGAAACGGCCAAAACGCGATGTGTACACATCACATTTTTCCTGTGAAAACTGAAACTTTTTTCCAATGTGCCTAGCTGTAGCAAACCTATACATTTTTTAAGTTTAAACATCTACAGAAATCCAGGATGGGGTGATTTGTGTGGCTCTCATCAGGTTCTATTAATCAGAATCCCTTGCAAATATCACATTTTGGAGAAATAAAACCCATTTGTCTCACATTTATGTGATGGAAAGTTCTAGAATCTGTGTGAAGCCACAAACTTCCACCCACTCAGCATTCCCCCAAGTCTCCCTTTAAAAATGTTACCTCACTTGTGTGGGTGGACCTACTATCTGTGACAGGAAATGGCCCAAAACACAACATGGGCACATGCAATTTTTCCACAGAAAACACTCTTTTTTAAATGTGCCTACTGTGGATTTGCGACCCTAGCTCATCTGGCACCTAGGGAATCCTATCCAACCCATACAATGTTGAAAATTAGACACACAGTGGAATCCAGTATGGGGTGACTTGTGTGCTGCTCACCAGGTTCTGTTACCCAGAATCCCTTGCAAGCCTCAAACTTTGTAATAAAATATAAATTTTCCTCACATTTCTGTGATGGAAAGTTCTGGAAACTGTGCCATCTCCTCACTCCCTTTGTTTTTGACCCTTCCCTATCGCAGGCCCTTGACCCACCCACACAAGTGAGGTATCATTTTACTCATGCAACCGAGGGGAATGCGGGGTGATAGGAAATCTATGCTGGCGCGGTGATCACTAATGGAAATGTTTATTTATTTGGGTTAAATTTGAGATTTGCCGAGGATTCTGGGTCGGAAACCATTGAGGGATCCATGCAAGCCACACCTCCCTGGAATATACCGGGTATCTAGTTTTCATAAATGTTGGGATTGGTAGGTTTCTCTAGAAGGCCATTGTACTTGGGACCAAAAACGCAGGTGCACCCCTTGAAAAACCAGGTTGTTTTGTGATCGATCATTTGATGTCTCCACAATGCATTTTGGGCCCTTCCCTGTCATGAACACTTCGCACACCTACACAAGTGAGGAACATTTTATTCAGGAGACCCGCGAGAACCCTGGGTGGAAGGAAATTTGTTTCAGTCAAGTGATTGTTTTGTCACAGATAGGGGGTACCTGTGTATTTGGTACCAGGCTCTGCAGCCATCTATGTGAACCTACCAAACCCAGACACTTCTGAAAACGAGACACCCAGGAGTGTCAAGAGAGGTGTTGCTTGCGTTTATGTCCCAACAGTTTCCTTCACAGAATCCATTGCATATTTCAAATTTAGCTGCAAAAAATCAAATTTTCCCACGTTTCTGTGTAGGAAAGTTGTGAAATCACCGGTCTGACACAAATTTCTTACCACCCAGCATTACCACCGGTCTCCCGATAAAAATATTACTTCACTTGTGTGGGTAGGCCTAGTGTACGTGACAGGAAATGACCCACAACACAGCATGGGCACATCAAAGTTTTACACAGAATACACCCTTTTTTAATGTGCTGAGCTGTGGATTTGGAACCCTAGCTCATCACTTAGGTTTGCTAGGTTTCCCCAGGTACCAGCTGCACTAGGGAACAAAATTCGCAGCTAGGCACCTTGCAAGAATAAGTGCAGTGCCTAGGGGCTTTCTACCTCTCAAATAGGGACAGTTCACAGGCTATTGCTCCAACATGTAGAAAGACTTTGGGCATTTTTTTAGGGGACGGGGGCATTTGCATGTCCATTCTGGGCAGTCCCCAGCCCATTACTAAGAAACAAAAATAGTTCCTGATGACGAGTGGGCTTTGCGCCCCCAGCCGGGGGGGGGGGGAGATCGAGGCTATTGCTCCCATATGCCCCCAGGAGGGCAGAAAGACTGCACATTTTCATGGGGGAATCATTGGCATGCGCAATCTGGTTAGCCATCACACCTCTACACTAAGACAAAAAGTAGTCCCTGGTGCCTTATCAGCTTTCTGGCCCACCTGTTATGTTATGTTAACTGTTTTTGTACCGCGCACAGCTGCCCCAGCAAAGGGGCGTCCTGGCGCCAAGAAAGGTATACACAACATCGCAATAAGCAGCAGAATCAGGGATTTTTATTAAAAAGAAAGGTTTTAATAGCACGTCTGAACTGGAATAAGTCTTCCAGTGCTCGAATTTCCGCAGGAAGAGAGTTCCACAGTTTTGCGGCTACTACTCGGAAGGAGCGGCCGCCAGTCCTACTCAGCAAAAAACGTGGGACAACAGACAGGTTCTGACCCATCGATCTCAGGGGTCGAGAAGGGACATATGGGGTCAGTAGATTCATCAAAATAGGGGGGGCCGTGCCTTTTAAAATTTTAAAAGCCAGGCAAAGCACCTTAAACTCGACCCTCCGAGCAACAGGTAGCCAATAGAGCGCCTGCAGTGCTCTTGAGACCGAACATCGCCTAGGCAGTCCTACTACCGCTCTTGCTGCGGCGTTCTGCACTCGCTGCAACCGCATGAGTTCCGCCTGGTTAGTTCCAGCTAGCAGTGCACTGGCATAGTCTATCCTCGATAGTACTGAGGCCTGGACCACAAGCTGTCTAGTGGGGGCATCGAAGAATTTAAGTACAGGTCTGATGCCCCTGATAATACCAAAACAAGAGGCAGCCACCCTTTTAGTGTGGCAGGTGAAGCTGAGGGTAGGGTCCAGCCAAACCCCGAGATTTTTTATCTCCATTACAGGAGAAGGGGTCATTCCTAGCTCGGAAGGCCATCAGTTGTCATTCCACCATCCAGGCTGCTTTCCGACCACCATGACCTCTGTCTTCTTAGTGTTCAATTGGAGACAGTTCTGATTCATCCAATTGGCCACCGCACGAAGCTCCTCACAAAACTTGAGGGCCTCCACAGTTGAGTCCCCACTTAATGTGACCGCCAGCTGCGTGTCATCCGCATAGGAAACCATTGTCAGGCCCCAGCGTTTGACTACCGCAGCCAGCGGTTTAACATATAGATTAAATAAAGTGGGGCTCAAAGATGATCCCTGTGGGACCCCCAGTGTGAGCGGGTGAGAGGTAGATTTACCGGGTGGGATTGCAACCTGGAATGATCTATCAGAGAGGAAGGAACGGAACGAACGCAAAGCCGACCCCCTAACGCCTGCTTCCTCTAACCGCCGCAACAGGATCTCGTGGGACACCGTGTCGAACGCGGCACTCAGATCTAATAACAGGAGTGCCGCTGTTCGTCCGGTATCCAGCACGGAGAGCAGATGTTCAACCATAAACAACAAGGCAGTCTCCGTGCTGTGTCCTGCACGAAATCCATTTTGAGTGGGATCCAAGATGTTAGCTTTGGCGAGATGGTCAGCCAGGATCCCATTCACGTGGGCCTCGGTGACTTTGGCAGCCCACGGCAGCAGTGAGATGGGGCGATAGTTCTCAGGTTTTATCGGATCTAGGGTAGGCTTTTTTAAAATAGGTGTTACTACCGCTTGCTTCCACCTGGTGGGCACGGTCCCTGAAGCCAGCGACAGGTTGATGAGAGCTAGCATGGGTGAGCGACATGTTGCCTGCATGTTCTTAAACTGGGCCGGTTTAAGTGGGTCCACAGGGGAGCCAGATTTGATTTTTTGGCTCAATAAATCAAACCCCTCCTCAGAGAGGGGGGCCAGCAGGTCCAGAATCACATCATCTCCCATCGGGCAACCGGCTGAATCCGGATATTGCATGTTAGTTGGAAAGGTGCAGTAGATTATTTGCACCTTTTGGATGAAGAAAGACGCCAGACTTTCGCAGTGGGAGTCTGTACAAATTTCCGCTGCAGAGGCCCTCTTAGTCATGAGGTCCTTTAGGACCTTAAAGATTAGTTTAGAGGGGTTAGGGCTGTTCCGAAACTCCTGCGCATAATATGCAGCACGGGCACGACAGACCGCCCTATGGTATGCCTTAGTTAGAGTGAGATAGCAGGTTTTAAGCGCGGGGTCATAAGCTTTCCTCCATCGCCTTTCTGCTTGCCTACAGTCTCTCTTAAGAGACGCTAGGGTCTCATCATACCAAGGACTATGAACTTTAGTCCGGCAGTTGGATCGAACCAGAGAAATTAAAGAGTCCAGGGACATGGCAATCCAATTGCAGAATGATTAGTAGCCACAATTAACATCCGAGAAGGGAGGCAGAGGTGTCTTCTCTAATAGAAGATAAAAGTCTTCTAACTTTAGTTTATTCCACTGACGTATGAAAGTGATTTTGTTCTGCGTCACGAAGAGAGGTTCCGACATGGGAATGGCTGCCTTCACCAGCATATGGTCCGTCCATATCAGCTGTATAGGTGGACATATAGTTATGTCCTCTAAATTGGTGAAGAACGGGTCCAGTATATGCCCGCCCTGATGGGTGGGGGAGGACACTCTCTGTGAGAGCTGCAAGGCTTCTAAGTTGGCTAGACAGCTCCGGATAGAGGGTTGGGATGTACAGTCAAAGTGCAGGTAGAGGTCGCCTAGCACATTAAAATTAGCATAGCCAAGAGCCTCTGAGCTGATGACGTCCGGGAGAGCGGCCCTAAAGGCGGCATCGCAGCCCGGAGGCTGATATATTAAAAGACCAGTAAGGCTATAGCAGTGAGAGAGAGAGATTCTAAACCGGGCACATTTGCATCCCGGAAATTTTAGTTCTTTCCATTCGCAGGGGAAGCGGCGTTTCACTGCCATGGCAATTCCACCCCCTCTTGAGCCGCGATTAAGAGTGGCCACGGCATAATCAGGGGGGAAGGCAAGGTTTAATATCGCGGTGTCTGCATCCTGTAGCCAGGTCTCGGTCATGAAAAACACATCCGGGGAGTCATTAGTAAGGATATCAAAGATCTCCGCATGATGTTTAACCAAAGATCTGACATTTAAGCTATATATACTAATAGCGTTCACCCCAGACACGTTAATCTGCCGGGATGATGTTTCTAAGGAGCGAATGCGGAAGGGGGAAGGCAGTCGCCAGCAACAACAGGTACAGCGATAAGGGCCACTTAGCGGAGCTACTAGCGGTAAGGAACAAATGGGGAGCCGTTCTCGAATGGCCAGTAGGTCTGCTCTGCAATACCTGATGGTAGAAGGGGCCATGGCGTTTAAGACGAAAAAGATAGAGTTCTGCCACACCCCGCACTTCCTTAGCGCTGATGGGCGCAGACGGGCAGACTCTGGCTTGACTCAGGCGCGAGTCAGGCGCTACCGCTGCGCGTCACCGCTGCGCGGGAGGTGTGAGCATTAAGTAGATGCTCACCTGGTCTCCTCTCTGAGCACTAGAGCGCTCAGGCAAGTGGCAGGGTGAAGGAACAGCAGCCCCAAGATGGCGGCCAAGCGCCACGAGTGGGCAATAAAGAACCAATTTAGTCCGCTCTACACACTGTGAGGGCACAATTTAAATGCAGGTATGTGGTCAGGCAATGTACAGTATAAAAACAGGGGCCAACAAATTAATTACAACAAAGATTGAAAAAGCGGTATTTTTAAAATTAAATAAGCGCTACACGCCTAAATCACACTAGCAGTTGTCAAATTGTCAAATAACGCGCGTTGTCAATATGGGTACACCTTTCCCAAGGTCGAGCTGCTCCTGCACCTGGGGGGAAAAGATCTGGGGCTTTTGCCTCACCTACCCCTGACGGGAAGCAGAAAGACTTTGGTTCCCATTAATATGGAGTGGGAGAATGGCCAAGCCCATTGTGGACAGCGCCTCCCCCTCTTTAATAAAAAAATAAATCCCTATTGTCTAATGGGTAATAACGCCACCTGCCCATCTGCCCCCCAGGAGGGGCAAAAATACTGTCCCATTTGTGTTTAGGGGTGAGGGCATTGACATTCCCATTCTGGCAAGGTCCCTCCCCTACATATACTAAAAACCAAAATGCTTGGCGCCTGATGAACTTTCTGCCCCCCCCCCCCCCGGGTGGCAGATCATGGGCTATTGCCCCTATCTGCCTCCTGAGGGGCAGAAAGACTGTGGCAGTTTCTTTGGGGATGGCGGCATTTGCATGCCCATGCCCATTCTGGGTTCCCCCACCCATAAAGAATTTTAAAAATCCCTGCACCCTAGTGAGATTTGTGCCCCTCTGGGGGGCATATCATGGGCTATTACCCCCATACACCTCCTGGGGGAGATGAAAAGACTAGCTGATTTATTTGGGGTATGGGGCCATTATCATGTCCATTCTAGGCAGCCCCCATACCTACATATAATAAAAAACATAATCCTTGGTGCCTAGTTGGTCTTCCCCCCCCCCCCCCCCCCACGGTGGGGCAGGTAGGGGCTATTGCCCCCATCCGCATCGGGGGCAGAAAGACTGTGGCAATTTTTTTGGGCGGTGGGAGCATTGGTGTGCCCATTCTGACAGCCTTCACCCCTTCATATAAATAATAAAAAACATAATACCTGCTCCCTAGTGTGCTCGTGCCCCCCGGAGGGCAAATAAGGGTCTATTGCCCCCATCTTCCTCCTGTGGGGGGCAGAAAAATTGTGGCATTTTTTGGATGGGTGGAGGCATTGGCATGCCTATTTCGGGCATCCCCCACTCCTGCATACATAAATTAAATACATCCCTGGTGCCTAGTGTCTTTCTGCTCCCAGGGGGGGGGCAAATAGGAAGCTGTTGCTGTCCTTTTGCCTCCAGAAGGGCAGAAATGTTCCAAAAACATTGGGAGAAAGCAAAATCTCCAAGGATCTGCTTCTTCCTCCCTTGTGTCTAGTGGGTGGATCACCCTCCTGCAGCGATCCCCACGCAGGGGAAGGGTATCATTGAAAGGGGAGGTTCTCCCATTTTCAAAGCCCTCTCCAATCTGCCTATGTGCTTGGGGGGCTGAGATAGCCCCACAAGCGCATAGACAGTGACACTAAAATGAGCCTATCAGCTTATTTCAGTTTCGGATTCAGTGAAATGATGACAGCGCGCCATGCGCACTGATCTTCATTTCACTGAAAAAGAAAAATTACCTACTGAGTCTAAAAAAAAAAAAATCTGTCTGCTGTTTTCAGTAGACTGATTTAGTTCTTGTGTGCACATGATGGAATGGTTCCGCAATTGCTAACCAAATGGCTTAAATTAATGAATTTCAATGCAAATTTGTTCTTCTGAGTGATCTGGAGCCTCCAATGTTTAATGTACATATTCATCAAGAGGAGAGAGGACAAATGCATTAGAGGGACAAATTACTTTCATATTTTTTGTAGTTTTTACATTAAAGGTCTAGGATTTAGGGATAGAGATTTAACAATACTTTTGTATTTAATAGATTTAACTTCTGAATGCAAAGGGTCTACATGACTGGAGTGGTAGTGGTTTGAGGAGCTATCACTTGATCATTTAAATGTTATGGGGTTAATAAATATTTAAATAGTAGATTAGTAGCTAACTGGGACTCGCTACTGACCCCGGTATAAATGCTGATTTCAGATCATTAAAGAGCTGTTTTTCATCAATCTGCATTCTTAGTCATTCAGAGACACACTTTCAAGTTGTTTGCACTTGAAAGGGGTAGTTTGATATTGGGTAAATTTGTTGAGGTCCTCTCAATCAGCACCAGGATTGATTAGGCCAAATTTTAGAAAGTCTGTGATTATTTCTTGAGACTGTATTAGTTAGAGAGGGGAAAATGATACCCTTAGGTATTTTTCTTTTTTTCAGGGATAGCTTAGACAAATTGATTGGACCATTCAGGTTTAGAGATTGTTGGTCAGGTTAGCAAGCATAATCGTCTTCAAGGACTAACATTTCTGAGCACATTTGAAAGTTTGGGCCACTTGAGATGGTGAATGAATATGGGATGGCAAAAGAACGTGATCTTTTTTCATTATTTTATCTTTGCAAGAAGGGAGAATTTCTCACCGTTATCTATTGTTCTCCAAATATTAAGGTTTGAATCTGGGTTTGTAGATTTGTACAGCATGTTGTGAAGAGTTTCCTGGCTCTTGTTTGTTTGCCACCTTTATCTCCTGCTTGGAAAATACCTCTTTACTTCAAAGGTATGTTTCTGTACTGAAAAGCATTTCCAAATTCTGTCTTGATGGATGTTGAAGGACAATTAGGACAAGTAAGAGCACAGGTGAGACATTGAAGGAAGAAAGACAAGAGCAATATAGATTAGTAAATATTGACAGGCTGTGTGCATCATGAGCATTCTTATACAGAATTTAGAGCACACTTGTATGTGGATTTGCATCCCTTTAATACATTTAAAAGGATTTGAATCTATTCTAAGTTTTTACCAGTGATGTAGCCCTAATGTGCTAGAAAACCAGACATTCCTACCACATTTCAGATAGTTTGAGAGGATTGCAAACCAAATTTTCTTTAATGGGGCTATTTTTCTATGTTTCTTGGTCAATATTCTTGAAATACAGTGACTAAATCTTCTTTATGATCAAACAATTTTCACTCTTTTTTTAAAACAAAAACTATTTGTCTCAGAATATATTGTCAAGAGAGTCATATGATCAAGAGAGATAGAGCAGGAGATACCTAGTAGTGTTTTGAAGCATACAAAATGTTAACTTGGTTTTTGGGTTGCTTCTTTATATAGCACTTTAAAGCACCATAAGCTTTCCGTAAAGCAGTGAGGGTGGATGAATGATGAGGAAAGGTAGAAAAGGGGGACCAGAAGAAAGGGAATGAGACAAGACAACAGGATTAAGGGAAGACCTTTTTGAAAGGAAAGGCCTTTCTCTAGAAACAGGTATTCAATCGGAGTCATAGTGATTTCTGGGTAGCAGCATAGGGGTACCTGACCAACAGAAAGGAAGGGAGTGAAAAGAGAAATAATTGGAAGGAAAGGCACATCACAAGAAAACAGGACTAGGAAAGAAGTTTCAGTTAAAACAATCTATGAATGACAGAGTTAGAAATCACTTTGCCTTTTTCAAGACATTCAAATGCAGGCCATAGAGCTATTGGGATGCAGTACTCTACTCCAATAAGTATATTTATCTGATGGAGAAATGACTGGGCTTTTGGGGAGACATTGACCACTCCAGTAGAGAAGGCACATCTTTCACTGTGCTCTGAAGTGTGGAAGGTAAAGAGACAGTGTGGTGTTCTCCTCAGGATAAATAGTACACAGGAGAATAAAAGTAGTTGAAGAAACAGCATACGTTTATTGTATATCTCATACAAGGGACCTCAGCCACCAACAGTCCAAGCCAACTCACAAAAGCTTTCCAATAATGACATTCTCTCTCAAGGGGAACAGTTCCACAATAGAACACAACCTACAAACCTCGTAAAGGAAGATTGGTCAATACAAGGCACAGAAAGGAGAGACATAAAAGCAGAACTTCACATATCTTCCCACTTATAGCATAAACTTGAAACAATACAGAGAAAGAAAATCAAACAAACAAAAAAATAATGACATACTTAGCAAACACAATCTTGTAAGCGATGAGGAGTGGTCCTCAAATGAGAAGAACATCTCCTGGGTGCTTGAGAAGTAGAGCCAGCAGCAGGAACCCCAGTACCAAAAGAAACACAAGAAGGACACTTGGCAACCCTACCCAGGTTTCATATCCTATGGTCACTAGTCTTGACAGCATTGTGGAATAATTTAATAATTTGCAAGGGATTACCAAACTTTGAGGCAGCAGCACCTTTTCTTGGTAATTTCACTCTGACCCAGTCACCAACAAGTACGGATGTTGTCTTAGCAGCCTTCCTCACATCAAACGAATCCTTCCTCCTCTGCATACACCCCAACTCCTTTTCCCTCCAACCAGCAGTATCTTCAGACAGAGAGTTAGTCATTTTCCTGCAGGAGGCCACCCAAGATGGAATTATATTAGTATGGCTGACCTACCCTTAAATAATCTAAAGGGAGCCGGTTCTGTGGATGAATGAGGTGTGAGCCTATATTCACGAACCTTTCTTTTGATGGCCAACTCCCAAATATCACCAGAACAACTGCTAGCTGCATTACATCTTTCAACACTTTGACAAACCTTTCTACTCTGGGTGATAAAAGGTGCCTTTTTATGTTTTATACCCCTCTCCTCCAAAAATTCCTCAAAGAAAAGTGAAGTAAACTGAACTATATTGCCAGACAATAAAGACATTGGAAACTCTTCACTCTCAAAGAGCTCTTACAAAAATTCCACAACAACCTGAAATTCAACAGAATTGACAATTTTTATTTCAGGACAACTAAAATATAAGTCTATACAAACCAAAACAAACCTATCCTGAGACCTTAACTTCACAAGCCCCAAAATATCGATTGCAGGATCAACCTGAGGACCAGAAGACTGTTCCCGGACGACCATTGGTTGCATCCTGCACTTCAGCACCTTGTCACTCCCAGCAAACTGGGGCCAATTGCAAACAACCCTTTCTATGAAAACATCTATCTCTGGCCACCAGTAAGCCTCCCTAACCCTTTCTCTGGTTTTTGCTATTCCCATGTGACTCACATGGGCATTGTCCACCAACTTATCTTTCAAAGCGTCAGGAACTACCAATGTACTACCTTGCATCAAGATACCACTCACCAAGGTTAACTGATCTTTGACATTCCAAAAGCTTTTAAGATTTCCATCACAGTCATTCTTGTCGCACCAGTCATCACAAACTTTCACCAACACAAGTTTCAAGACATTATCCTGACCAATATTTTCTCTCCACACGTCCTCTGAAAAGAAACCCTTAGTGATAACACAAACATTCACCTCTTCTTCAAACTCCTCACCAGAAAAGAACTCAGACTCCTCTGGCATATCAGCAATATCATTTTGACTACAAAGCCTGGAGAGACAGTCTGCCAAAATATTTTTAGAGCCGGGAAGATAAGAAACATCAAACTGAAACTCTTGCAAGGCAACAACCCACTTCCTAATCCTGGGCAAGACAAAGTCAACCCCTTTCTTGCAGAAAACACCTCTAAGAGGTTGGTGATCAGAGACAACATGAAACTGTTTTCTCCACAAAAACTTGTTTAGCTTGCAGATGGCCAGTAGACTCCCAGAGCTTCTTTCTTCACAAAGGAACAATTACACTCGGCACCTCTCAATGGTCTGGAAATGAAAAGAACAGTCTTTTCAGAACCATAAGCTTTCTGTACTAAAACAGCACCCACACCTTTTAAACTAGAATCTGTCATGAGATTTGACTCTAACAAGGTATCAAAGCTAGATAAGGAAAGGACATCTTTCAAACACTGTTTGATGATATCAAACTCTTCACTACAGGCATGACTTCACACAAACTCACAACCCTTTTTCAGCAAACTAAACAAAACTTCTGTTTTTTGTGAAAAATTGGAAACAAACGTATTACAAAATTCCGCCATACCCAGGAACTTTACTAATTCCTCTTTGTCCTTAGGTTATTCCAAGTTAAAAATGGCTTGTACCAAAGAGGGTCTGGGTTTAATACCAGAACCAGAAATTAAATGGCCAGGGGACTCAATTTCCCAAACATTAATTTTGCATTTTTCAGACTTCAGAGTGAGACCAGCAGAAAAGAGCCTTTCTAAAACCAGAGTTAACCTTTTGTCATGTTCTTCAAGGTTAACACCAAGGATAGGGATGTCGTCTTGATATACTTTGATCGCAGCAATGCCGGTGAGAACTCTCTCCATCACCCTCTGAAAAACAGAGGCCACTGAGATAAGTCCTAAAGGCATCCTGAGACACTTGAAGGTACCAAAAGTCTTAACGAAGGTGGTAAAATCTTGTGACGTTTGATGAAGCTTGACCTGATGTTATGCTGATGAAAGGTCCAATGTGGAAAGGTGTTTGGCTCCAGCCAAAGAGGATAACATTTAAGTGGTATTGGGGAGAGGATAAGGGTCCACGATGAGTTCTTTATTCAATTCCCTCAAATCTATGCATAATCTAGCCTCCCCTTTGGCTTTGCGAGCCATAACAACTGGAGAAATCCACTCAGTCACCTCTGCCTCTTGAATGATTACATTTTGGATAAGCTTATCTAATTCATTTTTTATGTTATCTTTCACTAGTAAAAGAACACGCCTGACCTTTGCTACTTTGGGTACAGCTCCCTGGTTGATCTTTATGTGGTGAACTCAGGGGCATATTACCAAGCAATAGCGATAATTATCGCTATTGCTTGGTTAGAGATAAAAAATTATCGCCGTGCTGCGGCGATTTTTATCGCAGATAAACCTTGGTATTACCAAGGTTTATCGCAAATGCGATAAAAATCGGCAATAATGCATGAATATCGCAGAAAATTCAGCGATATTCATGCATTACCGAGCTAATGCTCTTAGCCATATTATCAACCTACAATTGGATAACATGGCTAAGAACTGCTCAGGGGCAGGTGTTAGCTTTTGGAGATATTCGCGCTTTGCGCGAATATCTCCAAAAGTTGGTAATAGGAGATAGCGATGTTAGCGACTGTTTCCAGTCGCTAACATCTTGACACGCCCACTTTGCATGTCATTAGTGATAAATATCACTGACATGCAAAGCGGGGCCCAAGATGGTCGCTATCTCCTACTAGCTGTCGCTAACTGGTGTTAGCGACAGCTAGGTAATAGGGAGATCATTTAATCGCCGCTTTCTTGGCTTTTAAAGCCAAAAATGCGGAGATAAACCCCCTTGATAATATGCCCCTTAGTTCTTGAGGTAGTCTAATTCCTTGCTAAAGAATTCTGGATATTTCGCAATCCAGACATCAGCCCCATCATTTACAGCTTTAACAGCAGGCATATCCTTCAAACACACCAAGGGCGTTTGATTTGGATCTAAGTACATGTAAAGATCCTGCTGGTGGAACCAACTAATCAAAGAATCCACTCTCATTGAGGTGTAAATGTTCCCATGAACAATCCAGCCTTTGAATTCAATAGTGACCTAGAAATACCCCCAAAAGATCAATAACCTCTCCTCCATAACTTCTGGGTTTCATGTGTGGCTTGACTAATTTGAGCTTGTTGCATAGCTGTTTATCATAAAAACCTTCTGTGAATACCAAAATGAGTAAGTGCACTTACTCATTTTGGTATTCAAAGAAAGGCACTTACTCATCACTGAGTAAGTGCCTTCTGTGAATACCAAAATGAGTAAGTGCCATCTATGAATACCAAAATGAGTAAGTGCCTTTTGTGAATACCAAAATGGTAGTAAGTTTAGGCTTTTGCCTTAAGTTAGTTCTGTGTATCGGGCCCAGTGCCTTTAATTTATGTGTTGGGTTTTAAAACATACATAATACTAATAGCTTAAGCTCTCGCAAATGGGAGACCTATTGCATTGCAATTAAGGGCCTTCTTGACTGATTGTTATTGGTGGTGGTGGTATTGGTGGTGGCATTGGTGGTGGTATTGGCGGTGGTGGTGATATTGGTGGTATTGGTGGTGATGGTATTGGCGGTGGTGGTGGTATTGGTGGCAGTATTGGTGGTGGTATTGGTTTTGGTGGTATTGCTGGTGGTTGTGGTATTGGTATTAGTGGTGTTGGTGGTGATGTGATGGTATTGGTATTGGTGGTGGGGGTGGTATTGATGGTGGTATTGGTGGTGATGGCGATATTGGTGATGGTATTGGTGGTGGTATTGTTGGTGGTGGTATTGGGGTATTGGTGGTGGTGATATTGTGGTATTCGTGGTGGTGGTATTGGTGGTATTGGTAGTGGTGCTATTGGTGGTGGGGGTATTGGTGGTGGTATTGGTGGTGGTGGTATTGATGATGATGGTATTTGTGATGGAGGTGGTATTGGTGGTATTGGTATTGGTGGTGGTATTGGTTTTGTCAGTATTAGTGGTGTTAGTATTGGTGGTGGTGGTATTGGTATTGGTGGTGGTGGTATTGGCAGTATAGGTGGTGGTGGTATTGGCAGTGGTGGTTTTGATGTTGGTAGAATTGGTATTGGTTGTATTGGTGGTGGTATTGGTGGTGGTGGTATTGATGGTGATGGTATTTGCGGTGGAGGGGGTATAGGTGGTATTGGTGGTATTGGTTTTGTCGGTATTAGTGGTGGTAGTATTGGTGGTGGCGGTATTGGTATTTGTGGTGGTGGTATTGGCAGTATTGGTGGTGGTGGTATTGGGGGTGGTGGTATTGATGTTGATGGAATTGGTATTGGTGGTATTGGTGGTGGTGGTATTGGGGTAGTGGTATTGGTAGTATTGGTAGTGATGGTATTGGTGGTGGTGGTGGTAACGGTGGAGGCGGTGGTATTGGTGGTATTAGTGGTGATGGTGGTGGTATTGGTAGTATTGGTGGTGGTAATGGTGATGGCATTAGTGGAGCACATGGGCAGGCCCAGTTCCCTCTATGGATGCAGGAGAAATTGCACGTCTAGTGGCTAGGTGTCTTTTCCAAATAAAAATGACCATTTTAAATGCAACAAATAGAGTTGGTTAGCACAAAACGAGGTAGAAACCGATTGTGAAGTCCGTGCTGTGGACACAGGGAAAAAGCCAGGTTCATTGTCGCCTCATCTGGTTTGCAGTTTAAGCGGGGCACATCTATATGTAAGGAGTGTGCCCCCCCAGAATCTGGTATCTGAGCTCAGGGCCCATCCTGTTTTCGGACTCTGAACCCCTGCTCCTCAGTCCAGTTGTGATAAACGAAGAAAAAACAACAGACTTTGTGTGCCTTCCATCAGGAATGCTGCTGAAAATGCTGACAGCTCTGTTTAAGCATTTGTTTCCAAAAATAGTTGTTCTTGAATGACTGTGTAGGGAGAGAAATATCACACGAGTGTGTGTGCTTTAGTACCAAGAACTGAAGGAGCCGACAATTGTGAGTTCTCTGTTCTTTTTTGATTTTTTCCGAAAGAAAAATATGGCATGATGTATCTTTCAAATGAACTTGTAAGAGATGAAGGAGTTATTTTTTGGGGTGAAAGGAGAAAGATGTGCTCATGCAATTTATGGAATAAAATACCAACTCTCCTCTGAAATATTTGATTTTAAAAAGGAGCTTGGTCATCAGCCTCGTTCCTCTACTTGGTCAGAGAACCCTTCAGTGACCTGCAATGAATGTATTGTAGAGGGATCTTGGTCCCACCTAGAATGAAACCAATGCGTGTGTGCTTCCCTGATGGACAATAGAGTGATCATTTCCTGCCATAGCATTTACTTATCTCTCTGGTTGGGAAAGAAAATGGTCAACCACCAGGAGAGGGTGGGATATCAAAAAATCAAAGAGTACCTCCATCACGCACTCTGGTGTCTTTCTCACTAATACTACAAGTGTCCATGTATTGGCTACACAAGTTATTTCCAACAGCGTCCTCTGCTGGAGATCACTCTCATGAAGCTATTGAACAAGGGCCTAGCTGCCTGGATGTATATACAAAGAGTGGGCTGCAACAATCGTGCCTCACCTAAGCCACCAAAATACTCTCAGGCGCCGGAGCTGCCATTCAACTCCTATGTGTACAAAGTACTGTGCTCTGCTCCCATTTTAGTGGTATATATTGCAGTATATCAAATGTCAATGGCCAGCATACAACTGGACTTCTTGATCTTATGACCTCTGACTCATAACACATCAGTACTAAGCTCGTATTGCACTGTGTAGAAAAGAATTATGGGACTTAATTAATACATTTGGAAAACATGTTAATGTGTCATGTGTAAGACCTCGTGTTTATGAAAGAGTCTGCTTTGAATAACTTTCTGCTGTCATGAAAGGTTTTCTTAATGGTCCGGGGTAAGAGGAGTGACTTCTAATTACTCTTGCAAACCCGAGTGTCCCGCGATTGACTGAGCGCTGCAAACTAATGGATGTTTTCAGTAATCTGTTACTAATCTGCTAGTTGACTTTTCATTAATTGTATTTCAAAAACGTGATATGTAAAGGTAAATGTGGGTGTACTTGTAAAGCGCACTGCGACTCCATGGAGTATCCTGGCGCTGAAGACCGCTGGGGAACCCGTCCTGGTTATCCCTGTGAGATGGTCCCTTTCTGGGTATCTCCAAGGTGAAACCAGGCATCCCTGGCGTCTGTGGGGGGCCGTTGTAGAGATGAGGCAAGCTTAGTGCCCAGAGTTGCCGAGTGTGTTCCCTGGTTAGAGTAGGTACTGAGGCAAGAATTATCGAGTCCGTTTTGACCCTGGTCCACGACCCTGCAGCGTCGGGAATTGAACCCTGGTCCCGGGCCGTTCTCTGCTTACGGGTCTGCCGCCTCTAACCAGTGAGCCACACCACTCCACGTGCTGTATCTGAGCTGAAAGGTAGCAAACTACATTTATTACACTTGTGTCATGCAGTGTTGCAGGAATGTATGAACCAAACAACAGGTTTTCACCCCTCACACAGTGCAAACAAGGGCTTTCAAATTTCAGGCTGTGCCTTTGCCAATGGAAAATTGTAGCAGTGCAAGCTATGTAGCTCAGAATGTCGGGGCAAATGCCTGACCTTTGTGGCACTCATGCTTTAGCTGTAAACATTGTAAGGTAAAGCGCAGGTGCCAAGATTGCTTAAAATGTAAAGAAATAGATGTGTTTCTATTGCTTTACTTTTATGCAATCGCGGGACTCGCGCTTATGCTTAGGTGTGTACAGCTAAATCGCAAATGCTACAATTGTAACAAAAGTAAGCAAATAAATAAAATGGCAGCCATGCCTTTTGTTTTCTATATGTTGACTTTTGTTACAATCGTAAACATTATAAGGTAAAGCGCAGGTGCAGAAATTGCTACAAAAGTAAAGAATTCCGAAAACTTTTTTTTCCATTTCTTTGCTTTTGAATTAATCGCGGCACCCACGTTTTGTCTTCAGTAGTTTAAAGCTAAAGGGCGGTGAGTGCATAGTAAAGTGCATAGTAAAAAAAAGTTAATCCATTTACAAAAAAGTCATGCAGCCGCATGTGAGTGCATTGTTAAAAAAACAGTAAATAAAAAAAGCAAGTGGCAGCATCACCTTCGCAGCAGCTCCGATCGGAGCACCACAGATGGTCTGTAGCGCACAGCAAATGCATGAGGATTATTGAAGGGGCAGTCTTTCAATGAATAGCAACTGCGACAAGATAGGATACAGAGTGACCAAAATAAACAGGCAACAGCAAACACATGCAGGAAAGGAAGATAAATATAGTCCCCCAAAACGCAGATATAGAGCCAAGGCATAAAGATACAGTAGTCGGGCCATGCTGTGTGGGAGGAAACGAAAGGAAGGACAAGAAGAATGACTGACCAATAACAACAGAGAATTTTTACAGGACACTGAAACAAACAAATGAATAGCAGTGGGTGGACTTTACCCCCAGAAGAAGATACAGGAGGTCTCGAAAGCCCGACCTAAAAATGGTCTTTCTTGCCACAGTTGGAACAGGAAACCTTCCACCCAGGACAGTCATTAAAGTTGTCCATGTGCCCAGAATTGACACACCTAAAACAATTACCTTGAAACAAAGTATTACTAGAAGGTGAAAAACGTTTATAAGGTTTGGCTGAGACCGAAGGCCTATCAGATCTACTCTTAGAGGGAGGTTTTATACTAACCTCTTTAACATCTTTTTCATCTTTTTCAACAGCACCGTTTTTTGAGCACTCCTTTCTAATGGTGTCAACACAAGCTTTAGAATGCTCATGTAACTTCAAAATATTAATAACTTCCTGCAAGCAGGGATTATCTTGTTGCCATAAACTGTACTTGGCTTTATCAATAGAACAACCAAGCATAAGATGATCTCTCAACCTTTCCTCCAGGGTTGCACCAAAACCACAAGTATAAGCTAGTTTTTTTAAAACGATAATATTTTGCTCTACACTTTCCTCTTGTCTTTGCATTCTCTTCCCAAAATGATAACGCTCAAGAACCATACTTACTCTGGGAAGATTATGTATGTTCATCTTACTAACACATATTTCATATTCATTTAAAACGTCAGGCTCACTGTCCGGAAGATCAGGGAGATGTTCAAAGACTTCCTGACCCTTCGAACCCAGACAATGCATAAACAAAGAGGCTCTCCTTTCCCCACCTAAGGAAGTGCAACAGACGCTAGAATAATTGACAAAGACTTTTTTTCCATTTGATCCAGGAAATTAAAGGATCACCAGGTGCAGCTAGAACAAATGGAGCAGCGTTGACATTCTACATGTTTAAGAATTAAGGAGAGAGTTTTACACAAACGTAAGCAATTGTGAATACTTTAAGAAAGACAAGAAATTAAATGAGACAAAAGTTAAGCAAACAGCTGCGTGTGGGAGTAAACAAAGAGAACTACAGCTGTGCACATGAATACCTACAATAAATTGCAGATGTGCACATGAGGTAACAACAACAAAGTCAATATTAAGAACTGCAGCTGTTCACATCAGCGTTGGGATAATAGTAAGCTGTGCACATCAGCGCTGAAGTAGCAATTATAAACTTTACAGAAAGGATTACAGCTGTGCGCATTAGCACAGGTGTAGGAGTATTAAATGGCGCTGACAATGAAGCGATAAGCTTGTTCAAAAAGCCTCCAGGCAAGATCAGCCAACATACCTCAAACCAACATTAAGAGGAAAACATTATGCGAACCTGACGTACTTTACGAGAAACAGAATTAAACAAGTAAAGAAAATGATAAAGCTGTGCGCATCAGCAGAGATGTGAAAATATGAAATAAAAAAAGTGCATTTAAGCGCTGAGAATCAACAAATAGGTCTGCTCCAACAGGCCTCCAGGCACGGTCAGGCAAAGGTAGGCCTCCAGGCATATCAGGCAAAAGTATGTCTTCAGCAATTAAAACGTTAGTCAAGGGCAGCACACCTTATGAGCCTCACAAAGGATCTAAGGTAAAAGCAATCTTATATATTCAAGCATGGAATAATTCTTCAGAAGTGGCTGAGTTGGATAGTTAAGATAAGTTGTGTTGATGTCCCTTTTTGATGAAAGTAGGTTCAATTGTCGCCAAAAGGAGGTGTTCTCCTCAGGATAAATAGCAGGCAGAAGATCAAAAGTAGTTGAAGAAACAGCATGCGTTTATTGTACATCTCTTACAAGGGACCTCAGCCACCAACAGTCCAAGCCAACTGACAAAAGTTTTCCAATAATGACATTCTCTCTCAAGGGGAAGAATTCCACAGTAGAACACAACCTAGCAACCTCAGAAAACGAGGTTGTGCAATACAAGGCACGGAAAGGACAGACATAAAAGCAGAATACCACAGACAGGTTAGCAGATTGTCTGTACTTCAAAGGGAAAATACCAAATACAGACGTTTACTGTAAGGTAGTACCTAGCTCCCACTTGGTAAAGCCAGTACTCTGCCTTTGAAAGTCAAATGAGGTTGGACTTAAGAAGGCAATTCTATCTATTTTCCCTTTTTCCTGCACCTATCAGCACAATAAAGCCTTCTATGTATGCAACAATAGACCCTAGTATTTAAGCCACACATGAATTAGACTTGTCTAATCAAAAGGTCTTTGAGTTCTGTTCTGGTTTCCTAAAAATCCCCCACCAAAATCTATTTCAGGATCCATCGACATTACAGAAGATTTCTAGTGAAATATGCTCTCCATCAGTCATAGAAACTCCCATTTTGTGCTTGGTTTCTGTCAGGACACCAGAGAAAAAGAGAGGTAAGGCTCAGAAAGGACAGGCCCTCAGAGATGATTTAGCATTCAGAAAAACTAGACACAAGGTGGATATGGAAGAAAAAGTATATAAAACAACATTAACAATTTAGGAATATGGGGTAAAGCACTCTGTAGCTCCACACGATAAGACTGAAGCTCAGTAAATTCCTCCCCACCATTGTTGCTACAGATGCTGACTGCAAATACTCACATATAGAATATTCATGCAAGGCCAGGGTCTGTGGAGCTGATACCTATGGTGATGTTATAAATGTAACTCAAAGACAATACTCACAGTGAACAAGAAACAGTACCTATGTTGTCAGCTCTGCCCTCGGAGCAGGTGATCAAACAGGAACACACATGGCAGTAACAGAAGGGGATAGAACTAAAAACAAACACAATAGACAAGGAGCTAGCAAGGAGGAATGCTTAATAGGAAAGGAAGGAAATCAAAGGACATACTTGACAGAAAGCAAGTAACAAAACATAAATGGTAATTAGAAGCAAGGCAGCAGAAATAGAGAGATAGAAAACTAGGAACTGGAACCAAGGAAATGGGACGAAAGGCAGGGAGTGGAAAAAGATGTACAGAAGGGGAGGCTACAAGGGTATACTAGAATAATGCAGGTTCAGGAATCAAGAATGGGGGCGTGGCTTGCTCGCAGTTCAGGATGGCGGCGTAGTAGCGGAGCTCCTTTACCGAATCCTGGTTTCGGACTTCTCCGTGCGTCAGTTCCTGGTTTTATCAGGGAAAAGGACCTGTTTGCGGTACCTCATGATGAGGTGAGCCTCCCGGTTGCTTTTTAGCCACTTTTCTGCACCTCTAGAGCTGGAAATTCAGTGCGACTCGTCCAGTCAGATTACGGCCACCATTTTGTCTCCTTGCAGCGTCGAGTTTCTTCACTTCAGAAATTATGTTTCTACTTATGTTACGCTGCACTGGCCTTTTCCCTGACGGTGCCCTTTATCAAAACAACATTGCTTTTAAGGTTGCTGACAACACGCTGATAATTGCCTTAAGTCGTGTGAGGGCTCTTTATAGAGGCATGAACTCCCTTTTTCAACCTGCATGTGGCGCGAAGTGGAATACCTACGCTTCTTTTTGCAATTCTTTGCCTCATTCACAATATGCACACTAGAGCTCTTTTTGAACTGTGTTTCCTCTGATTTTTGTGATTAGTGCAGTCCAGCAGTAGCGAGTTATGCTCCTACCTCTTGCTTTCACACGCTTTCTGTAAGGCACGATTTGGCGACATGTGATGGTACTTGTCACTAACGTCTAATTTCAACATTTCAGCGCTCTTTTGCAGATGCACCACTTTTTCCTCACCTCGCTAAGTGCTTTATCTTCCTGCAAGGACCCGACTCGTGTCTACATCATATTCTGATATACTTATATGGGGAAACTGCGTAACCTTAAATTCTCTACCCCCACTAAGCCTATTGTGGTTTCTGACTCTGACTCAACTTTTCTCATTGTGGAACAAACGACGGAGTCTCTTCAGGCTTCATGCTCTCAGATTTCTGCTCTGGAGTCGGATGCATCCCTTCTTAAGAGACAGGCGAAGGATTTGTAAAATCGGAATCGCAGGAATAACCTCCGACTTTATGGTCTTCCGGAGGACAGCTACTTGCTCACCTGCGTACTTGCCACACGGAGCTCCCAGAGACCGCCGGACACCATCTCGCACCTGGGGCCCTGACGCTGTGGTCTCGCCGCTCCACGCCATTGCAGCGGCTGGAGACTACAGCTCCCAGAGGGCAGTGCGAAGCCTTCCTGTGCACCACTTCCTGACGCTGCGCGCCCGGAGGCGCTACTTAATCAGGGAGTCCCCTCGGTGGAGCGGGGAGGACAGCTACTTGCTCACCTGCGTATTTGCCACACGGAGCTCCCAGAGACCGCCGGACACCATCTCGCACCTGGGGCCCTGACGCTGTGGTCTCGCCGCTCCACGCCATTGCAGCGGCTGGAGACTACAGCTCCCAGAGGGCAGTGCGAAGACTTCCTGTGCACCACTTCCTGACGCTGCGCGCCCGGAGGCGCTACTTAATCAGGGAGTCCCCTCCGCATCGCGGACGGCGCTGGGCGAAGCCCGGGCAAAGGGCGGGCCCTCTGAGGCCCTCAGAGGTCAACAGTGGTCGGTCGGGCCACCCCACCAACATTTCCCCCGAAAGATTAGCTTCCTAACTGGTTATTATAATGGCTGATTGTACTGTTATTAGTAATACTGCTGACATACTTACTCAGGACACAGAGTCCCCTGAATCATTGATATCGTCCTTTGAGACATTGATAGATACTGCGTTCAATGAGATTGTCGAAACCGAAAGGAGATTCTCTATGGGCCCAATGAGCATTAATCAACTACATGTCACGAGTGGTTTAAACGGCAATACCCACATAAATCCAGAAGTTATTGTGGTCAAATCTTCACATCCTGCAGTTGATGTACCAATTGTCCTGGATGATGAAAATACCGTCACATATATAGCCCCAGATGTAGTTCTTGACCCTGCCTCAGTATCAACATCCACAGAGGCTACTACTAAGGCGTCTGAGAATGCAGTAGCCAAGAGAAAGAGGGGCCCTGCCAAATTAACCCACAACAAAAGGAAGCAGCCACTAGGGAGTGCAAATCAACTAACTACGCAAAGCATGTGGAATAGGGGGAAGAAACAGAAGTTGACTCAACACATTGTATCAACGCAGGAACAACCTCATCTGGGTGAAGTTGTTGTCATAAACAACGATGGATCAAACTCTATATCTATCTCCACCCAGACTGAACTCCCTAATGTAAACAATATAAACTGTCATCACTCCAAATCTGAGGGGAACCTCATTGAGACTATCGCAGATACTATTTTTAAAAATCTTGAAGGTCAAATGATCAAATAATTTAATAATATTTTTAAAAGACTTGACAGACTGGAAAACCTAATTAAAAACGATGATGCCAAGAGAAAAGGCATAGCCAGCTTGGACAAAATAAGAGTAGAACGTCTGCTAAAAGATCTGGAATCCACCACCCGTGTCCTTACTAGTAGTGACCATGGCACCAACAGGGTTGTGGAACAACAGGCTGCCACTAATTTACCACCTCCTGTCACATCTGCGGCGACTAAAAGTAAAAGTACAAGAGGCAGTAACCCGCCTGACTCTTTAACCAAAACCCCCTTGCCACCAAGTAATGTTATATGTGCTCCCGACTCCTCGACCAAATCTTCTGTTTCTGTTATCACCGCAAATGGAACATTAATGAATAATAACAAGAGTAATCCAGCGATACAGACTCCTACAGGACAGAAGGCCCCCGCTAATTCCAGCCATCGCTTCAATAAGATCCCACATGAAGACACTAGGCCTGTTAAACATCAAGGCCCTGCCTTACATCTCCCACCTGGGGCTTGCCCTTATGTCCTAGTTCTGGCTGGTATCCCACCCCTTAGGGAAGGCCAAGGAGAATCGTGGGTTCAATTGCACAATAAGTGCATAGACTGGCTAACGAAGCACAAGGGGGTGGGTTATGACATTTCTAAGGAGATCATATCCACACGGCGAGTAACCTGGGTTGGTCCTCTCTTCAAAAACATCAACGGGGACTGTATTGTAATTAACTTTAGAAACCCAGGCACTGCAAAATTCTTACTGAATAACAACTTTGCTCGACATGGTCCATCTACTGTGGTGACCCCCTTACCATTAAATTACTTTTACCGTCCCCCCCACAAAATGATGCAGCCCCCACCTGTCTTCCCGTTATATAACAGGTTTGGAATACTTCATGATCTGGAAACATTGGACTGACTGCCTTCCACTAGCACCGAATTGTCTTCTGTGTGTTCCGCTATAGGCCAGTCAGTGGAAATACCTCCTGAGGCACCTCCGTTAACACCTAAGATCTATCCACCTAGCACATTATGTGAACAACAAGGGCATTCTACAGCTAAACCTGTATTAGGATCTGACCGGGGCCCTTGTCTGAGGAGAGATAATAACCTAAAAATTCTTAGTTGAAACATTGCTGGTTTGAAGACCAAGATGGAAATTCCTTCCTGGAGGGACTGGGTCAACTGTCAAGACATATTAATGTTCCAAGAAACCTGGTGTATTGAGGACTTGTTATATGAGGGGTATAGCTGCCACAACAGGACTGTTTTAGCCCCCCTGTTTGGCCGTCCAAGCGGTGGATTATCTATCTGGATAAAAATTACTGCAGAAGTTAAAGTTGATACACTACTTACTAATTGTCCTAGCTTCATGGCATTATCATATACTCAGAGGACAAGACTATGTCTGATCAACTTTTATAACAATGACTTTTTGTCCCAACCTAATCCTAATTTTATTCTTTTATTTGATTTTATGGATGAACAGAAATATGGGAAATTTGACGGTATCTGTCTAGGAGGGGACTTTAATGCACATATACATCCAAGAAATCCCCCATGCAAAAGAGGAACAGAGCTGTCAAATTTTCTCGCAACTAGAGACCTTGTTAATTGCATGGAATATGTAGGTATGGAAAACAGCGCAGCCCCATTCGCCACTTTCATTGGCCATAGGGGCGGCACCACAATTGATTATGTTTTCGTTTCATCTCCTGTTGCTAATGTTTTAACAAAGGCTGAAGTGGTATGTAAAATTTATAGTGACCATTACCCGATTGTTATTCACCTATCACTCTCAAGAGGTAAGTGTTTAAGAAATGAAACAGGCGCAAGGGACTTGAAGGTCTCAACTGATAAATTGAGGGTAATTTGGAAGGGCGCAGATAATAAGGGAATCCTAGCTGGAATTATTAAAAAACACCCAGCCTTGATCGAAAATTGTCTCACTATTGATGACCACGGGGTCAATACAATTAAATCATTCTCTGAACTCTGTTCTGTAATAAAAGGTGAGATTTCCAGACCAGCTTCTAGTAAAGCTGAGGAAACACCTAGATGGTTTGATGCCCTATGTTCTAAAGCAAATAGGAAGCTGAGAGCCGCCCTAAAAGCCGAACCTAGGGATATACCACGAATAAGGTTGCTCAGAGCAGAGTACAAACGTACCCTACGTACGAGAGCAAATGAACTGCTTAAAACCCACTGGGACTCCCTGGCACGCTCAGCCGACCTGAAAGATACCACTGGGTTCTGGAAGGAGGTAAAGGAGATAAGATCTATAGGCTCCAATTTAACCGAAATTAATTGTAACATCACTGGTCCCACCTGGGTTGAACACTTTGCAAAAATTTATGCAACACCAGGCAACCCTCCTTTGACCCCACTCCCCTTAAACCCACTTAATATTTCTGTATCTGAGGTAGTGGATGCCATATTAGAAAGTGCTGGGAATAAAGCGCCCGGCCCTGATGGGCTCTCAATTGACCAGTTAAAGTGTGAGCCCGATTTTTGGGCTCCATTGCTTTGCAATGTTTTTAATAATTTAACAAACGGGCAAATTCCAGAAACGTGGTCCCGTAGCATAATTGTTCCCATTTTTAAGAAGGGTGATAGGCTGGACCCTGGGTGTTACCGCCCCATTTCTTTAATCGATAACACCTTGAAAGTTTTGGGGCGGATTATATTCAAAAGGATTAGAACTTGGACGGATGAGAACAATATCTTACACCCTAGCGCCAGCTTGGTTTCCGCAGTAGCGTTGGAACGGTGGAACAATGCTTAAACCTGAACCTGATTATGGCAAAATATAATATTGCTAAGAAATCTCCTTTATATTTTGGTTTTATGGACTTGAGCTCGGCTTTTGATTTTGTTAATCGTTCCCGCCTATGGTCCACCCTTCTCGAGTATGGTTTAGATGATCATCTGGTACACTTCTTAGCTTTTTTACATCGTGATTTAAAAGCATGTGTGCGTGTAAATCAAACTGGTGAAGTTTCTGACGACATCAGCATCGGTAGGGGGGTCAGACAAGGGTGTGTGCTGGCCCCCCTCCTGTTTATTCTGTATATCAATAATCTAAGTGGCTCTCTGAGTACTCTAACTAGTGATGTACCCTATGTAAATGGAGTTCCCATACCCACCCTTCTTTAGGCAGATGATGCGGTCCTGATGGGCCGCACTCCAAAGGCACTTCGCACTTTAATCTCAGGATTCGTCCTTTTTATGGCCGATTTAGGCCTGACGACTAATTTTAAAAATTCCCTAATCATGAGTTGTGGCCCTACAAAATATAAAATTGCTGAGATCAAATCAGGGTCAAACGTCTTGAGAAGCACTAGCACTTTCCCCTATTTAGGGTTGCTGTTTTCAAACACTGGCTCGTGGCATGCACACGTATCTTATGCTAGGAATAAGTTGGGTAAAGCTATAAATTGTGTCACTTCTTTGAGACAACCCAACCACGCTGATGTAATTACACCACTAGTTAAGATCTATCAAACCCAATGTATGCCAACCGGCACTTATGGCGCCGAGGTCTGAGGTTATACAAATTGTTCCCATATCCAAATGGAAGAAAACAGGTTTTGCCGGAAGGTGCTGGGTGGGGTTATTTGTTCCCCCAACTATGTATGCCACAATGAATTAAATATCCCATACATAGAAGACTTTGTAAGATCCAGACCAGCACTCTTCTGGATAAAGATATGGAATAACCCGGCTGCCACTTTGACCCGTGAAATTATTTTGGATTGTCTAAAATGTGATAGGGGACACCACATACCATGGTTGAAAGCGGTAAAAGATTGCCTTGTAAGCGCAGGGATGGGTTCCCTGTTCACCACACCAAGTTTAATAAATCGCTCCCATAAGACCATTACTCTTAGGGCATTGTATGATTTGTATAGAGAAGAGCGGGAAAAAAAGAACTTGACTAAATGCATTGTTGTAAAATATTTGGCTTACTCTGAACCCCAGACCAGAAATCCTGGCCCACCGTACAGGTATTTACGTCTGCATCTTGGCAGATGGGTTGGGGTTTACTGTTTCGCTTCCGAGATGGGAGCATAGTAAATTTACTAAACTTCCCTTTGGGTTACAATAAACACCTTGAAACTTTAAACTGTCCATGTAACCCTAACATGAAACAGAGCCTTATGCATTTCTTGTTCTTTTGTGGCTTTTATAAAAAGCTTTCCGGTCATTATTTAATGCCTTATTGTAGAAAACATGATGTGACTGATTTTAAATTAGCTTTGAGGTCTTTTCTATTATTGGGATCAGATGAAGTTATATTTAGGGTGAGCTGCTTCCTTAAAGCTGCCGTCAGATCACGAGCCACTCTCTATACTGAGGTATAATCTTTGCACACTGCACTTTTTCTTATGCACTTTAGAGAATCCTTTACTTGTACGTTCTCCTTCTTTGCAAAAGCTTTTTATGTGAATATAACTACGATGTCGCTTTTATCCATCCTTTTTAAACTATGGTTGTTAAAATTGTGTGTTTTTTTAAAACTGTGTTTTTAAATTGTGTATAAAGCCACTTTTAGATTACGAAGGGACAATTTGCGTGTAGATGTGAATTTGAAAATGAAGTTTGATTATGCTTGATTGTTCTCTGATTTATTTTCCAGATGTCATCATTGTACTGAAATGTTTTTATCGTATTTTGTCTGTACTTTTATGGATGTTTTTATTCCGAATAAAGATCTTTCGACTTGACTTGACTGGTCTTCCGGAACATACAGAGGGATCCAATCCTACTGCTTTCTTTCAGTCTTTTCTTCCAAAAATTTTGGACCCACCAGCTTCTGTTTTCTTCAACATTCAGAGAGCACATAGGCTTGGTCCGAAACTTACTACCAAACCTCGTGGTGTAATTATGCTGTTTCTACAATATACTGATCTCTTACAAGTCTTGG
>NW_028254620.1:0-12375 GCF_964263255.1 Lissotriton vulgaris
ATCAGGCACATTCCGGCACACGGTCTGGCACTGCCCAGAGATCACACCTCATTGGGAGGCGATCAAGCACACAATTTCGCGGGTTACGGCTCCCCCAGAACCAAAGAGATGTCTACTAAACATTTGGGAGCCTACCGATCTCAATCACACGACTGAGCGACACTGGGTATGGCGTTGGCAAAGCGAAATATAGCTCAGCACTGGGGATCGAGACAGACTCCTAACCACCGCCAATGGTGTCAAGATATGGGCAATGCAATGATTATGGAGAAATCAGTGTATGTTCACAGGGGGTACCCCAAAAAATGGACTCAGGTGCGGGGCAGATGGAATGCTTTCCGACGTAATATCTCTGAGCCCCCCCATAAGGAGTCATTGTCAGACGTCAGTGAATAAAGGACAGATGCGAAGGTAATATGCTGTGTAATGTAACTCTCTACAGCTATATTGTTAATGAGTCAGAGACAACCTTATTGGTGAATGTGGAAGGTTAAATACTCATGTATAAGATTTCTAAACACTGTGTATGCATCATTGAATATTACTGTAATGTACTGATTATCTTTAATTATAAAATGCCAATAGAAACGTTTATATAAAAAAATCAGAAGACTCTTTAGCCGAACTCATAGCCACTAAACTTACATTTAATAAAGAATCCACTGATAATGCTTCTTAGTACCTTCTGAAATCCACAGCAAAATGTCATGGTGGGCAAAATAAATCACTTAAATTATTGGCAAACTATCTTAAAGTAAAAAAATTGAAATTTAACATTGAGGCTATACTCGATGATCAAAACTCCCTAAATATAAAGATTCTGAGATTCTGCAGGAATTTTATAACTTTTACCAATCTCCATACACTCATGTTTCCTCCTGTGCTGATAATTCCATCTCAGACTATCTTTCCCCCATAAATAAATCCTTTGACACCTCCTTTACTTTTGATTTACTGGAATCTGATATATCTCCAAAAGAATTACATAGTGCGCTATTTACACTTAAAAAAGATAAAGCCCCAGGCCCTGATGGTTTTACTGTTGAGTTTTTCCAACATTTTCCTCAGTTACTTCTCCCTAAACTACATAGGTTATTGCTTTCCTTTTCACAAGCAGGAACTTCCACTGGTTCCTTTTTGGAAGCCTTTATTTGCCTCATTCCCAAAGAAGATAAAGACCCCCGTCTTTGCAAAAATTACAGGCCCATCTCATTATCGAATATTGATTATAAAATGTTTTCAAAATCTCTGGCCATTAGATTAGAATCGAAATTTGCCTAGCATAGTAACGGTAAGTTTAAATTCTATTAAGGACACGGAGGCGAGGATTATGCTTTTCTCTCTTCGCTGTTTATTAACAAAAAACCACATAGTAGCCAGAAAAGCAATAACTGTGTAAAAAAATATCTCATGTACCCCAACACTGGGTCAAAACACATCAAAGTCAAACAAATATGGTAGACTACAAATCCCATCAGTCCATAAACATAGTCCTTCTACAGTGTCCACAATGTTAAGGTAGGGCGTCCATCTTGTGATCCCTTCCTCTTTTTTTGCGCAAGTCACGCCACATCAACCACGGTCTTGCTTTGCATTATTACCTAGTACGAAAGAACACAACAGCGTGAGCGTTGTCAATCCCACTGGACGAGTAAAACCAAATCAAGTATAATACACGTACACGAAAGCTACCAGAAGCAAGTGCACTTAAATGAAGCTGTTTACTTACACCAATATGGGGAGGGATCTCCGCCGGAGTATGGGTGGGAAAATCCTTGCCTCCGTGTCCTTAATAGAATTGAAACTTACTGTTACTATGCTAGGCAAATTTCAATTCTATGTCAGGACCGGAGGCTTCAGATTATGCTTGTTCAAAGCTGACTGACCACCAAACTCGCAATATCCACCACAGGTTTAATATAAAAACCGTTTGAAAGTGGAATCCGAGGACCAATCAGCTGCATGCATCAGGTCTTCCAAACGCGCTCCCAAGGAGAAAGCCTTCGAGGCCATGGCACCTCTGGCCGAATGAGCTCCAAACTGCTTAGTATCGATGCCAGCTTCTTGCAGTACCCACCGCACCCAACAGGCTATGTTGGGAGAAGACACTGCCTTGTGCGGTTCCCACCGCGCAATTAGGAGCTGCCGTTCACCTGGAGGGCGAAGTTCCATTGTAATCTCTTCGTATGCCTTCAGACACTGAACAACGCAAAGTTTTGGAACATCCATAAAGGCCGGGTAAGATATAGCTTTTGTAGCGGACTTTGTACGGCGTCCCACTGTAAAGGTAACCCCATCCGGGGAAAACACTCTTGCCGATATATCCAAGGACCACACATCAGAGACTCTACGGCTTGACACCAAACACAAAAGCATAGCTAATTTAGCAGACAGTTCTTTTAGAGAAAGATATTTGTTTTGTTGCCAAAAAAGGAAAAGATTCAGAACCACGTTAACGTCCCATAGGACGGAGTATCTCGGCTCCGGAGGTAAAGAAAGACATACTCCCCGAAGGAGTCGGCAAACCAAAGCATGCTCTCCAACCGGAGCCCCGTCTAACGGTTCATGCGCCGCTGAAATTGCTGAGCGTATTGCGTTAATGGTCCGGTAAGCTAGACTGTTCGTCACCAATTCTGCCAGAAAATGACACCTGCGACCAGGGGATCCATGTCCCGTCGAAGACACCAACGAACCCACCTGGTCCATGCTGATCTGTACCTCTTTGTGGTACTGTTAGCCCATGCTTTCGACAGAAAGGATTCAGCTGAGCCCGAAAGGCCTTGGAGCGACCAGCGTCTCCGGAAAGCCGCCACGCCATGAGGCGGAGAGAATCCTGCATTATTAGGTGATGCGGGTCCCCGTTCGGATCGAGAAGAAGACGAGGGAGCCGGGGGAGTAGGATTGGAGAATCCCAAGAAAAGTTCCAGAAGAACTGGAAACCAAACTTGCGATCTCCAACAGGGCGTCACCATCACCACTTCCGCCTTTTGGCGGCGAAGAAGGGCCGCTGCCCTCACCACCATTGAAAACGGAGGGAAGGCAAAAGGCCGTTCCTGACTCTAGTCCTGTAGAAACGCATCTGTGGCTTCTGCTAGAGGATCCGGTCTCCAACTGAAGAACCTCGGCAATTGGAAGTCGAGGCGGGATGCACCGAGAACATGCCCCATATGGTCTCCAACCAACAAAACACCTGTGCGTCCAACTTCCATAGACTCGAGTCCCGTAGGTACCTCGAGTGCCAGTCCGCCACCTGATTGGCCCGACCCGGCAGGTACTCCGCCGTTACAGAGACCTGATGGGCTAGGCAGTAATCTCAAAAATCTCTCGTCAGATTCGCCAGGGCCCGGGACCGAGGGCCGCCCAGGTGGTTGACGTAGCGCACTGCTGAGACATTGTCCATCCGTAAAAGTACACACGACGTTGCTGAGTCTTTGTTCCAGCAACAGACTGCAAAAGAGCCTGCCAGTAGCTCCAGGCAGTTGATATGGAGTCGCTGCTCCTCTAATGACCAACCTCCGCCTGTGGAGAAATCGCCGCAGCGGGCGCCCCAACCCGATCTACTGGCATCCGACTCTATTAATAAGTCCGGGACCGACCCGAAAATGGCACGGCCATTTCCAGCCTCCATATGGGAGAGCCACCAGGACATCTCTTCCTTCACTTCGTCCGACAGGGGGACCAATTGGTTGTAAGACAGGACCCTCCTGAGGCGATACGCTTTGAGGCGCTGGAGGGCCCGATAATGAAGCGGACACGGAAAGATCACTTGGATGAAGGACGAGAGAAGCCCTACCACCCTGGCGATCTGACGCAGGGATGTGTGCGACTTGGCTATCGTTTGCCTTAGTTTGTGCCTGATTTTGGCCATTTTCCGCGATGGGAGACTCAGAGAAGCCTGCACCGAGTCCACAACGAACCCCAGAAACACCATCTTCTGGGAAGGCGTAAAGACAGACTTGTCCTGGTTGACAATGAAACCCAGACCCTGCAACAGAGTTATCGTATGATTGAGCTGAAGAACCAACTTGTGGGGACATTGCGCCATCAAAAGGATGTCGTCCAAATAGGCAATCATCCGAATACCCCGACTCCAGAGGACCTCCACGGCTGGACGCAACAGCTTGGTGAAACACCAAGGGGCCGAGGAAAGCCCGAATGGGAGGGCCATGAACTCGAACACTTGTTCCCGCCAGAGGAACTGTAAGAACCGACAGTGAGGCGGGTGGATGGGTACCACTAAGCACGCGTCCTTGAGGTCTAAACGGACCATCCAGTCGTTTGACAACAGGACGTCTCGCAAAAGATGGATGCCCTCCATCTTGAAGTGGTTGTACACCAACCAGCCGTTGAACTCCCGGAGATTTATCACGGGTCTCTTGCCTCCATCCGTTTTTTCCACCAAGAAAATATTGCTGAGGAAGCCGGAGGGATGCCGTGTTGAACGCCAAATGGCTCCTTTCCGCAACAGCGCCGAGACCTCTTCGTCAATCAACCAGGCATCCTCCTGGGAAAAAAGAATAGGATGTGGAGCTCTTAATTGATAAGGACGGTCATAAAAGTCTATGCAGAAGCCTCGCACGGTTCGAAGCACCCATGCATCCTTCGTGAGTGCCGACCAGGCTCCCGGAAAACAGGCTAGCCTCCCCCCTATCAGAACCTGATCCGCAGGGATTCCACTCACCGTAGGTAGTGTTGTTTCCAGCATCGTTCCTGTAGTTGCCTCGGCCTCTGCACCGTTGGTCCCTGGAGGGGTAGAAATTAGTGTAGTTGGCCGAGGAATTGTACTGGCCTCTGCCGGAGCCTTGCAATTTATTGGGTGGATTCTGACCGCCACAGCTGGTCGTGAGGCCCCTACCACGACCGCCCCCCCTAGAAAAACGCTGGTTGAACACCCTCTTGATGGTTGATTGAGCTTTGTCTAGGGAGGAGAAAGTGGAGACAAACTTCCCCAATTCTTTTATGAAGGGGTCTCCAAACAGGCCCCCCTGCGCTACCACTCCTGCCTCCGAGGAGGCCAGGTCCCCCAACTTGGGGTCCAGTTTTATGAGCAAGGAGCGCCGACGCTCAGTAGAGAGGGCGCAGTTGGCGTTACCTAAAAAGATCGCTGCCCTCTGCGCCCAGTTGAACAAAACATCTGGGGAAATGGTGGAACCCGACACCTTGGCTTCCTCTGCCAAATCGAGGATCTTTGTCAGAGGGCCTATTGTGTCCAATAATTTGTCTTGGCACGACCGCCATGAGTGTGTCTTTAACGAACTTAGCCATAAAGGTGGCCATTTTCCCGTCTAACTCAGGGGTCAAAGCCACCTTTCCCTCCAGTGTAGGCCGTGGATATTCTCCCCTCAGGCAACTACGCACCTCTTTGTCCAATGGCTTGCGTAGACGCCCTGCCACGAACTTCGCGACTTTGTCGCCCGGCGCCCAAGCTGCTGTCCTCGGGTGAATGATGTCGTCTGGGTCCAGCATATCCGAAGCGTCCAGGGGCAACTCAGCTGCGGATCCGGACAGCGCCACGACCGCACAGAATCTTCATCATCATCAGTGTCCGCCGGGGAGAACCCTCCTGGAAAGGAAGGGGCTGTCCCGGTCGGCACCGAAGGGCCCGGGGCCGGGAGCGGCGCAGATTTGTCTGGATCAGTCGCCTTGGCCAAAAACGCATCCCTGAGGCGTTCAAAGGCGTCCTTATCCACACCCAGCACGACCCGAGCCTCCGTCCCTACACACCTTCTTGGGCGCTGCGGATTCCCCTCCACATTAGTTGGGGCAACTACCTGGGAACCTAGTGGCACAGGGGCCAACTTTGCACATTCCTCCACAATGCGGGCCAAGAGTCTGTCCTCCATAGGCCCCACAATCTCCTGCACACACTTATAGATAGACTGATTGACCGCTTCATAGAACTCGTCATCCCCCAAGTACTGGTGGGTTTCCTCTTCCTCCACGTAATACCCTTCAGCCATGACTATATACCCTGCAATGCTGAGGGCAAGGTAGAGGGGACCAGAGGTATGGGCTAACCGAAGGCTAGCAAAGGCTTTTGGAACTGGCACCCCAGAAGTTTACAGAGCAGCACTCCTCTTACAGCGCGCAGAACCTCTTTCCTGAAGACCGGGTCAACACCGCCCCCATAGCGCGCATCAAATTAAATAATGGCTGGCCAGCGGGCAATCCCGGCAAAGGTGCTGAAAAAATACAGCCCGAAGGCGTCAGCGCGGTAATCCGCTTTACAGACCCCCCTCGGGGCGTAGAAGAAATGCGGGGCAATACAACCCTTCCGGGCGTCCCAATGAAGCGGCAGGCAAAGGCTCCGGCGCGGCTCCTCTCCTCAGCCCGGCTCCCGTCTCTCAGGGAAAGACAGCGCTGAGGAGACCGAGACGCAACAGCTCCCTCTAGCGGTGAGAATACACAGCCGCAACCCCGGGGACAGTCGCGTCAGGGGCGAAACGTCCCCGCGACAGAAATCAACGAAAAGGGGGCTCTGCAAGAGAAGCAATACACATTCAAGTCTCAACAATAGCCCCTAATTGAAGAAACATTAAAAGCACAGTGCCTGTAACCCAAAGCACCCCCACAACACTGGAGCTAGGAAAAAGGGCACTTAACTGGCTGCGAAGCAGCGAAGAAAGAGGAAGGGATCACAAGATGGACGTCCTACCTTAACGTTGCGGACACTGTAGAAGGACTATGTTTATGGACTGATGGGATTTGTAGTCTACTATATGTGTTTGACTTTGATGTGTTTTGACCCAGTTTTGGGGTACATGAGATTTTTTTTACACAGTTATTGCTTTTCTGGCTGCTATGTATTTTTTAGTTAATAAACAGCGAAGAGAGAAAAGCATAATCTGAAGCCTCCGGTCCTGACATAGAATCACGTCTTCCTAATCTCTTGAGTAGGGAACAATCGGGTTTTGTTCTTTGACATCCTCTCCAAATCATCTCATATTTCTGAGCTTCTAGCAGCTATTGTTTTAGATACAGAAAAGGTGTTTGATAGAGGTTCTTGGCCTTTCATCTTTTCAACTCTTAAATGGTTTGGTTTCGGACCCAAGGTTATTAGCCTAATTTCTCTTTTATACACTTCTCCTAAATGACATGTTCTGTCACCCATGTGTGTTATTTGTGAAATTGACGTTCAGTGCCGAGATGTATATTGGACTGTATTTGTGCACATCTGCTAGACATTGTGTAATATGCATGTGATGTCTTGGATATTTGTAGTGCTGTGATCTGTGTGTTGCCACAATGAGACCAGTGACTGTTGTTCTGTTTTGTCTCCCTAGGTGCTACAGAGGTTTCCAGCCCTGCATACTGTACATCATTTGTACACATCATGGACATTATCAACAATGTAAATACTTGACTAGATAAATCACTACACAAAATCTTGTGCTTCAGGTATTTTATTTTGTGAGTGGACATGTGATTGGTGCGGTAATATTTACATGAAGGTGTGGAATGAGCAGTGAGTTGAAAGTCCTGTTCACTGAGATGGTAGAGTAGACACCACATGGATGTGGTGACCCAGTCCAACAGAGAAGTGCCTTTGCCAGGGCAATGTGGGGAAAGATAGTCCAAACAGTGAATGCAGTTGGGAAGAGGGTTGTCTTCATGGCTGGCTCCGTGACTGGCATGTGGCAGGTGCTTTGCCTCCAGAGACTCTCAGGCTTTTCTTCGGACGCCCCCTAGATCTTTTGGGCGGTGGGGGGCCTGCTGAATGGCCAGCGGCGTCAGGGGACTCGTTCCTCTCTGTTGGCGCAGGGGAGGATGGTGCACTGTCATCCTGCGGTGCAACTGAAGGGGACGGAGGTGGTGGTTGGGACACAGGCCTGTACCTCTGCAATGCCACTTGCTGGCCCATGAGGTCCACCATCTGTCCCAGGTGGTTATCGATGGACCTCATCAGCAGGATGAGCTCCCTCAAAAGTTCATCAGACCTGCCACTTTGCCCCTGGACCTCTTGGTAGGCCTCCACAACTCTGGTGAAGTGGTCCAGGGATGGTGTCCACTCCTCCTGAGGTCTGGTGGTGAACCTGGCCCTCCCACGTGCTCTGCTGCCACGGACCTACTCCCTCGCCACTGGGAGGCCACGCACTCTATCCCTGCCCTCCACAGCTGTTGGTGTGGAATGGTCATCCCTAGAGACAGGGAGGGTGCTGCTGGTGGTACGGGTGGTCCTGGTGGTGTTGGTGGCAGTGGCGGTGGTGGCTGTGGTGGTTGCGGTGGTAGAGGCCGTGCCTGCAAGGGTCTGCTGCATTGTAGTAGCAGCAGAGGTGGTGGTGGTGACGATGGGGGCCTGGGACCTCTGGGTCTGTGGCACTCCAGATGGGCCGAACTAGAGCTCATCATCCAAACTGTCCTGGGAGTTCACAGCTGAGAGTCCATGTGCCGGGGATGGAGACTGGCTCTGCTGGTCGTTGGCGTTGTCCTCAGCAGTGAGTTCTTCGTCACCTGTGGAGTAGATGGGGAGTGGTCAGTGTTTGTGTCACCTGCGTATCATCATCTGTCTGTACACTACTTACATATGCATTCATCTGTAGTACTAATCATGGCAACACTGTGTAACATTTCATAGTGCTGAGGAACATCATGGAGTCATACATGTTGATTGTCAATGCTTTGGGTTCTATTTTGTAGGTTTTCTGGATGCAGGTCACACACACACACTTCATGCGGATTTACTGTAGATACATGTCTGTTAGGTGATTGTGCAGGATGCAATGGCTCACACATGCTCCTGGGTGGTGGAGGCCTCCATGCTGCTGGGGTGTGGGACAGGGGGAATGGTTGGAGTAGTGACACAGGCCTCCCACGCCACTAAAAAGCTACAATACAAGATGGCTACCAACCTGTAAGTCTGTTTGCTAAACTGTGCAATGGCTGACACATGCTCCTGGGTGGGGGAGGCCTCCATGCTGCTGGGGTGTGGGACAGGCGTAATGGTGGGAGTAGTGATACAGGCATCCCACCCCACAAGAAAGCTCCAATACAAGATGGCTACCAACCTGTAAGTCTGTTTGTTAAACTGTGCAATGGCTGACACATGCTCCTGGGTGGTGGAGGCCTCCATGCTACTGGGTGTGGGACAGGGGGAATGGTGGGAGAAGTGATACAGGCCTCCCACCCCACTAAAAAGCTCCAATACAAGATGGCTACCAACCTGTAAGTCTGTTTGTTAAACTGTGCAATGGCTGACACATGCTCCTGGGTGGGGGAGGCCTCCATGCTGCTGGGGTGTGGGCCAGGGGGAATGGTGGGAGTTATAGTGCAGGCCTCCCTCCCCCATACAGGCCTCCTCAGCAGGATGGCTGGCTACATGTTGAGTGGGGATGGACAGTGTAATGGTGTTTGTTTATTGCAAGGTAGTAATTGGCATTGTGGTGGTTGTCATTTGTCTATACTTACCAGCCTCCGCTCCCCCAGCTACTCCTTTGAGACTCTCAGGTAGCAGTATGGCAAACACCTTCTCCTCCCATGGTGTGAAGGTCTTCGGTGGGATGGGAGGGCCACTGCCAGTCTGGTCAGCCAGCGTCCAGTTCTTGCTCCTCCTCTCCTTAAAAACCCACTTCATATCATGCAACCGCTTCTGGATCTCCCTCTTGGATCTTGGGGTGGCCCCTACTGCATTCACCCTTTGGACTATCCTTTCCCACATTTGTGTCTTGGTGGCCTATGGTGTCTGTTGGACCAGGCTACCAAATAGTTGTGGCTCTACTCTCACAATCTCATTCACCATGACTGTCAACTCACTCTCGGCGAATTTGGGCATTTTTGGTGCTGTCATGGTGTGTGGGGTTTGAGGTGTTTGTGGGTGCAGGGGTGTGTGGGTGCAGGGGTGTGGTGGGGATGTGTGAGGTGGGTTGTGTGATAGGGGTTTGTTTGTGATGGTGTGATGGTAGTGTTGATGGTGGTGGTGGGTGGGTGTGTGCTTTGCTCTATAGTCTCTCCTGTCAGGTGTTGTGTATGGCCTTCTCTTCTGGAGTGATGCAAAGGATTGTGGTCAGTGAAGGGGGTGGCTTTGTACTCAGCTGTGTGGGTGTGTCAAATTGGATTTAGTTTGTCTGGTGTGTTGTGGGAGTTGTTCTGTGGTTTTGTCTTTAATTTTACTAATTCATATTTATGTGTATGTGTGTTGTATATTTTGGGGGCAGTGCTACTTTGTTCATGGGATTTTGGCATCACTGAGGTGTTTTCACATTGACCGCCATATTTTTCATGTTTGTCCGCTGCGGTGGCTTTGCTGCTGCTTGACCGCCATTTCTCCCATTCACTCCTGGGTGCGACCGCGCCGGTCGGTGTCGGCGTTTCCGACCGCGACACCCTCGGGGATATCGTAATTTACCGTGCGGTGTGTCCGCTTTCCATGTGGTGGGATGTGCCTTTTCCGCTGCTTATCCGACCGCCGCGGTAAATTTTTTGCCGTCTCTGCCCGCGTCGGGCAGATTTGCTTGGCCCGCTACTGCCGCGGTCGGTCTTTTGTGGCGGATCATCCTAATTTGGCGGACGGTATTTCCGCTGTCCTGTTGGGCGGTTGTTTTCTGCCTCCATGGCGGTCGGGGTGGTTTTCCGCCCGCTATCCTAATGGGCTCCTAAAGCTCCAAAAAGGACTAGTTGGGTGTTCAATGTGTACTAGTGAATTGCACACCCAGTTGGCACATTTAACTTTGCTATTGTGCTACATGGTAAATGGGCAAAATATTGATTCCAAAATATAGACAAACCAAAATATCGAGTCCAAAATATAGAATGGACAAAATATCGAATGGACAGAATATAGACATCAAAAAGATCGTTTTGAAGGTAAGTAATGTAATATCGATTTTAAAAATATAGACAGTCAAAATATCGAAGTTCATAATATAGTTTATTAAAAATATAGAATTTTCAATCATATCGAATTTTTTAAAGTGTTTTTTATGTTAGTATGTGTGAAAAGTGTATATATTTTTGAAATTTATTTTGAGTAATTAATTGTATGTTATTTAATTATTGTGTAATTTAATTCTGTAGCTGGTTGTGGGTTTATAGGGGAATAGGGTGGGAAGTAATTTACTTATAATTAATTAAATATGTTAATTGTTTAATTGGTATTTATTTTGATTAAATTGTTAATTAATTTTTAATTGGTAATTATTAATTCTTAAATGATTATTTTTTATTAATTGATTAATCGATAATTATGTGAATAATATTAATTTATTTTTTGTAGCGGGCTGTAGGTTTAAAGGGGAATAGGGTGGGAAGGAATTTAATTATAATTAATTAAATATGTTAATTCATTTATTGGTATTTATTTTTAACAAATTGTTAATTACTTTTTAATTGATAATTAATTAATTCTTTATTAATTGATTAATTGATAAGTAGGTGCATTATATTAATTTATATTCACTGGAGTGGGAATAGTAATTTTTACCCCTACGCTATCCAACGCTTTCCCTACTGTTGCACTCTCTGTTGTGGGAATAGTAATTTTTACCTCTACGCTATCCAACGCTTTCCCTACTGTTGCACTCTTTGGAGTGGGAATAGTAATTTTTACCCCTACACTATCCAACGCTTTCCCTACTGTTGCACTCTTTGGTGTGGGAATAGTTATTTTTACCCCTTCGCTATTCAACACTTTCCCTACTGTTGCACTTCCAGGAGTGGGAATAGTAATTTTTACACCTCCGCTATCCTATTGTAATAATATTGTTTATTTTTTTATTAATATTATGTTAATATATATATTTTTTAACAGATATGATTGTATTTTTTTTTATAAGTTAAATTAGTTATTTAATAATTTTAAGGTAATTTAAGTATTTTTAGTATATTTTAGCTATTTATTTTCATGTGATTAAGGCAGGTCCTGGTACAATCAGGGAAGCACTACAAATATTCTTCACTGATAACACTAGTCGCTGGGCAAGGTACCTCTTGATGGCCAACAAGACATTGGGTCTGCCAGCTGATCTCCTAACAAACACACAACAATGGCCGGCCTAAAAAACCTACTAATAAAGCAGGGAAAGATCATTTCAAGACAACAGGATCTCGAACGAATCAGATCTATTTGTGGCGCAGAGGGCCTTGTCTACTCACATGAAGCTATCTTATGTCAACCATGCCTGAAAGCAGGATTGGGAAGGCCAACCCTACAGAATGTACTGAGAACTAGGCTCCTAACATTACCAATACAGGATTACAGGGCTCACTGGAAAAATACACCATCAAGAAACAGTGGATGTCGACTGTGCCCAATATCGTATAGAATCTGCTGAGTACGTTATTTGCTGCTGCCCAGTTCTGTTAAGCCCTAGGCGCCTATGTTTAAGAGCTATGTTCATTCAAAATGGCGAAAGATCATATAAGGAGGATCTAATGTTCAGC